>NW_027038744.1:0-37088 GCF_034236695.1 Oncorhynchus nerka
CTCTCTCTCACCACACACACACACACACATACACACATATACACACACACACACACACACACAGCTGTGTTCTGTTGCTCAAAACCATAATGAGTATGTGCCTGGGCTCTCTCCTCTGAGTCACCTCCCAGTACCACGTCCTCCCCCGTTTACCGCCACACCGCAGACTAAAACCATAATGAGTATGTGCCTGGGCTCTCTCCTCAGAGTCACCTCCCAGTACCACGTCCTCCCCCGGTTACCGCCACACCGCAGACTAAAACCATAATGAGTATGTGCCTGGGCTCTCTCCTCTGAGTCACCTCCCAGTACCACGTCCTCCCCCGTTTACCGCCACACCGCAGACTAAAACCATAATGAGTATGTGCCTGGGCTCTCTCCTCTGAGTCACCTCCCAGTACCACGTCCTCCCCCGGTTACCGCCACACCGCAGACTAAAACCATAATGAGTATGTGCCTGGGCTCTCTCCTCTGAGTCACCTCCCAGTACCACGTCCTCCCCCGTTTACCGCCACACCGCAGACTAAAACCATAATGAGTATGTGCCTGGGCTCTCTTCTCTGAGTCACCTCCCAGTACCACGTCCTCCCCCGGTTACCGCCACACCGCAGACTAAAACCATAATGAGTATGTGCCTGGGCTCTCTCCTCTGAGTCACCTCCCAGTACCACGTCCTCCCCCGTTTACCGCCACACCGCAGACTAAAACCATAATGAGTATGTGCCTGGGCTCTCTCCTCTGAGTCACCTCCCAGTACCACGCCCTCCCCGGTTACCGCCACACCGCAGACTAAAACCATAATGAGTATGTGCCTGGGCTCTCTCCTCTGAGTCACCTCCCAGTACCCGTCCTCCCCGTTTACTGCCACACGCAGACTAAAACCATAATGAGTATGTGCCTGGGCTCTCTCCTCTGAGTCACCTCCCAGTACCACGTCCTCCCGTTTACCGCCACCGCAGACTAAAACCATAATGAGTATGTGCCTGGGCTCTCTCCTCTGAGTCACCTCCCAGTACCCGTCCTCCCCGTTTACTGCCACACCGCAGACTAAAACCATAATGAGTATGTGCCTGGGCTCTCTCCTCTGAGTCACCTCCCAGTACCACGTCCTCCCCCGTTTACTGCCACACCGCAGACTAAAACCATAATGAGTATGTGCCTGGGCTCTCTCCTCTGAGTCACCTCCCAGTACCACGTCCTCCCCCGTTTACCGCCACACCGCAGACTAAAACCATAATGAGTATGTGCCTGGGCTCTCTCCTCTGAGTCACCTCCCAGTACCACGTCCTCCCCCGTTTACTGCCACACCGCAGACTAAAACCATAATGAGTATGTGCCTGGGCTCTCTCCTCTGAGTCACCTCCCAGTACCACATCCTCCCCCGTTTACCGCCACACCGCAGACTAAAACCATAATGAGTATGTGCCTGGGCTCTCTCCTCTGAGTCACCTCCCAGTACCACGTCCTCCCCCGGTTACTGCCACACCGCAGACTAAAACCATAATGAGTATGTGCCTGGGCTCTCTCCTCTGAGTCACCTCCCAGTACCACGTCCTCCCCCGTTTACTGCCACACCGCAGACTAAAACCATAATGAGTATGTGCCTGGGCTCTCTCCTCTGAGTCACCTCCCAGTACCACGTCCTCCCCCGGTTACCGCCACACCGCAGACTAAAACCATAATGAGTATGTGCCTGGGCTCTCTCCTCTGAGTCACCTCCCAGTACCACGTCCTCCCCCGTTTACTGCCACACCGCAGACTAAAACCATAATGAGTATGTGCCTGGGCTCTCTCCTCTGAGTCACCTCCCAGTACCACGTCCTCCCCCGGTTACTGCCACACCGCAGACTAAAACCACTGCTAACCATAGATAGGATGGCAGGTCAATTACATGAAGCTCTGCTGCTATACTGTCAACATATAGACAGGACTGAATGGCAGACTGGGTTGTGTGACTAATAGACCATCCTGATTGACGAGAGGCTCCCATCAGAGTTTAGAGAGGAGCAACACTATCAGAGGCTATGATGTCCATGCTAACTGGACGGCTGGGGAATAACACAGGACCCCGATGCTACTTCAAAGTGATATTTCCTTCCTGTGGGGAGTCTGGGGATACATGTAAACATCTCACAAGTAAACATCATGTCGTCCCTGATTGAGGGACAAGACCATTTACTCTGCTCTCTGCTGTGCTGTCCCAGCGGGGCCTCCTTGCGCAGCAGCACACAGAGACACGGTCTCCTCGGCGAGCTGCGCGACACGGCCCGGCACTAACTACTACCGCGGCGCTGCTAACAAATGCAGCGCGTCGTTGAAAGGAGGCCCCCTAATCAGAGATGCAATTTGTTCATTAGTGGATTACAAACGAGGCCTCCGTGCTGATATGAGAGGCCGTGATTAGCACACGCTAATTGGCTGATTTCCTTATACTCCAGTTGAAGCTGCTCACAGGAGATGCCCCCCCCGGTTCGCTCCATGCTTGTTTGCGACAAATTAAGGCCAACTCAAACAATTTCTCCACAATTACAGTGGGGGGCTCTTGAGCACTCTGGTTTGATACCCCTCCCCTTCCTCTCCACCTCCCCTACCTACCCCCTACCCCCTGCCGTGCCCCAATCAAAGCGCTCGGCTACACAGCCACACAGGAAAAGGCAGGGCTTTGAAAAGCACGTAGAGGAAGAGGGGAAGTGGAGGGACCATATGCCACCCGGCAGACTGCACTTCATTAACCATCCTCAGCCTCTTCTCCATCTCTCCCCTCTTTCTTTTTGGACAGGAGAGAGGGATGGGGGCAGTAGGGGAGCAGAGGGAGAGTGAAAGAAAGTGAGAGTGAAATCCCGTCCGCTCCTTATACTAATGATCTCATTTCAATACCCAGGAGAACCCCCAACTCTAATTGATGTCAAGTGTGTGCTTTCGCTGTTAATCAAGGAGAAGGCATCAAACGGAGAGAGCCTGGCTGTGTCTGGGCTTCACGCTCTGATCACAGGCAGCCCTCGTTCTCCGGGAAATCAGCAATACGGCGCTGCCGGACCCTAGTATCCCGTAGCAGCCGGCTGGCCAGGCGAGGGCCAGATCTGATCATACCTGCTTAAGTGGAATAGCACGGCCGCTTCCAATGCTGTCCGCTCGGCCCTCCAGTCCTTTCTTGTCCCTGTCTGGCTCGCTGGCCTTCCGAGACTGTGGACAGGAGATAGGAGAACAAGTAGGGGTTACAGAGGCCCTCTAAAGTGTCTGAGCGAGGAGCCTGAACTAGGGTCTGTTACAGACCTCTTCTAGTCTCCACATAACAGGCCTCGTCTAATGGCTGCTAGAGGTGACTGAGGTTATTATGTGTCTATGAGTCAACTTGACCCAGTTGTTGACCTCTCTCTAAGTTGCTAAGGAACTGGGAAGTGGACATGATGCATGTGTCTGTACATTCTAGAAGGTGGTCACATACAACCTTCCCTGTGGCCCGTAGATTCTCACTAAGCCATTTACCATTTAAAAGTCCTTTAGATCATTTTCTATGTATTTAACATCCATCGTTTGAACATCTAATAATACATAGTCAACAGTGAAGAAGTAGATGTGTGTGTGTGTCTGGGCTCACAGTGAAGAAGTAGATGTCCTGTGTGTGTGTGTGTCTGGGCTCACAGTGAAGAAGTAGATGTCCTGTGTGTGAGTGTGTATCTGGGCTCACAGTGAAGAAGTAGATGTCCTGTGTGTGTGTGAGTGTGTGTGTGTATCTGGGCTCATAGTGAAGAAGTAGATGTCCTGTGTGTGTGTGAGTGTGTGTGTGTATCTGGGCTCATAGTGAAGAAGTAGATGTCCTGTGTGTGTGTGTGTGCTCACAGTGAAGAAGTAGATGTCCTGTGTGTGTGTGTGTGTGCTCACAGTGAAGAAGTAGATGTCCTGTGTGTGTGTGAGTGTGTGTGTGTATGTGGGCTCACAGTGAAGAAGTAGATGTCCTGTGTGTGTGTGTGTGTGTGTGTGTGTGTGTATATCTGGGCTCACAGTGAAGAGGTTGGAGCGGCGTTTGGACTTGCGGACGGGCGTGGGGGGTGTTGGTGGTCTGGGGACGTCGATGCGTAGCTCCTTCTGACTGGTGCTGGGGGGTGGAGGGGACTGACGGAGTAGTCACTCAGGCTGCCGCCATTACTGGTCTGCTACAGAGAAACACACACTTCTATGTACTGTATTGGTAACACTAACTTAGGTCAGAAAGAATGAGTGTATTATGGATGAGAATAAACAGAGAAAGAGACAGAACAATATAAAAAAGTGTGATAGTGAGAAAGATGAACATACAGCTGGTACAGCCTCCCCTTCATAATAACAGACACTACACTAGTATACAGCCTCCCCCCTTCATAATAACATACACTACACTAGTATACAGCCTCCCCCTTCATAATAACAGACACTACACTAGTATACAGCATCCCCCCTTCATAATAACAGACACTACAATCGTATACAGCATCCCCTTCATAATAACAGACACTACACTAGTATACAGCATCCCCCTTCATAATAACAGACACTACACTAGTATACAGCATCCCCTTCATAATAACAGACACTACACTAGTATACAGCATCCCCTTCATAATAACAGACACTACACTAGTATACAGCATCCCCTTCATAATAACAGACACTACACTAGTATACAGCATCCCCTTCATAATAACAGACACTACACTAGTATACAGCATCCCCCTTCATAATAACAGACACTACACTAGTAGCTGGTACAGCATCCCCCTTCATAATAACAGACACTACACTAGTAATAACAGCTGGTACAGCATCCCCTTCATAATAACAGACACTACACTAGTATACAGCATCCCCTTCATAATAACAGACACTACACTAGTATACAGCATCCCCCTTCATAATAACAGACACTACACTAGTATACAGCATCCCCTTCATAATAACAGACACTACAGCAGCATCCCCCTTCATAATAACAGACACTACACTAGTATACAGCATCCCCCCTTCATAATAACAGACACTACACTAGTATACAGCATCCCCCTTCATAATAACAGACACTACACTAGTATACAGCATCCCCCTTCATAATAACAGACACTAGTATACAGCATCCCCCCCTTCATAATAACAGACACTACACTAGTATACAGCATCCCCTTCATAATAACAGACACTACACTAGTATACAGCATCCCCCTTCATAATAACAGACACTACACTAGTATACAGCATCCCCCTTCATAATAACAGACACTACACTAGTATACAGCATCCCCCTTCATAATAACAGACACTACACTAGTATACAGCATCCCCTTCATAATAACAGACACTACACTAGTATACAGCATCCCCCTTCATAATAACAGACACTACACTAGTATACAGCATCCCTCTTCATAATAACATACACTACACTAGTATACAGCATCCCCCCTTCATAATAACAGACACTACACTAGTATACAGCATCCCCCTTCATAATAACAGACACTACACTAGTATACAGCATCCCCCTTCATAATAACAGACACTACACTAGTATACAGCATCCCCTTCATAATAACAGACACTACACTAGTATACAGCATCCCCCTTCATAATAACAGACACTACACTAGTATACAGCATCCCCCTTCATAATAACAGACACTACACTAGTATACAGCATCCCCCTTCATAATAACAGACACTACACTAGTATACAGCATCCCCCCTTCATAATAACAGCACATACACTACACTAGTATACAGCATCCCCCTTCATAATAACAGACACTACACTAGTATACAGCATCCCCCTTCATAATAACAGACACTACACTAGTATACAGCACCCCCCTTCATAATAACAGACACTACACTAGTATACAGCATCCCCCTTCATGATAACAGACACTACACTAGTATACAGCATCCCCTTCATAATAACAGACACTACACTAGTATACAGCATCCCCCTTCATAATAACAGACACTACACTAGTATACAGCATCCCCCTTCATAATAACAGACACTACACTAGTATACAGCATCCCCCTTCATAATAACAGACACTACACTAGTATACAGCATCCCCTTCATAATAACAGACACTACACTAGTATACAGCGTACAGCATCCCCCTTCATAATAACAGACACTACACTAGTATACAGCATCCCCCTTCATAATAACAGACACTACACATAGTATACAGCATCCCCCTTCATAATAACAGACACTACACTAGTATACAGCATCCCCCTTCATAATAACAGACACTACACTAGTATACAGCATCCCCCTTCATAATAACAGACACTACACTAGTATACAGCATCCCCCTTCATAATAACAGACACTACACTAGTATACAGCATCCCCCTTCATAATAACAGACACTACACTAGTATACAGCATCCCCCTTCATAATAACAGACACTACACTAGTATACAGCATCCCCTTCATAATAACAGACACTACACTAGTATACAGCATCCCCTTCATAATAACAGACACTACACTAGTATACAGCATCCCCTTCATAATAACAGACACTACACTAGTATACAGCATCCCCCTTCATAATAACAGACACTACACTAGTATACAGCATCCCCCTTCATAATAACAGACACTACACTAGTATACAGCATCCCCTTCATAATAACAGACACTACACTAGTATACAGCATCCCCCTTCATAATAACAGACACTACACTAGTATACAGTATACATCCCCCTTCATAATAACAGACACTACACTAGTATACAGCATCCCCCTTCATAATAACAGACACTACACTAGTATACAGCATCCCCCTTCATAATAACAGACACTACACTAGTATACAGCATCCCCTTCATAATAACAGACACTACACTAGTATACAGCATCCCCCTTCATAATAACAGACACTACACTAGTATACAGCATCCCCTTCATAATAACAGACACTACACTAGTATACAGCATCCCCCTTCATAATAACAGACACTACACTAGTATACAGCATCCCCCTTCATAATAACAGACACTACACTAGTATACAGCATCCCCCTTCATAATAACAGACACTACACTAGTATACAGCATCCCCCTTCATAATAACAGACACTACACTAGTATACAGCATCCCCCTTCATAATAACAGACACTACACTAGTATACAGCATCCCCCTTCATAATAACAGACACTACACTAGTATACAGCATCCCCTTCATAATAACAGACACTACACTAGTATACAGCATCCCCTTCATAATAACAGACACTACACTAGTATACAGCATCCCCCTTCATAATAACAGACACTACACTAGTATACAGCATCCCCCTTCATAATAACAGACACTACACTAGTATACAGCATCCCCCTTCATAATAACAGACACTACACTAGTATACAGCATCCCCTTCATAATAACAGACTAAGTAAGCATCCCCTTCATAATAACAGACACTACACTAGTATACAGCATCCCCCTTCATAAACAGACACTACACTAGTATATACAGCATCCCCCTTCATAATAACAGACACTACACTAGTATACAGCATCCCCCTTCATAATAACAGACACTACACTAGTATACAGCATCCCCCTTCATAATAACAGACACTACACTAGTATACAGCATCCCCCTTCATAATAACAGACACTACACTAGTATACAGCATCCCCCTTCATAATAACAGACACTACACTAGTATACAGCATCCCCCTTCATAATAACAGACACTACACTAGTATACAGCATCCCCTTCATAATAACAGACACTACACTAATAACAGACACTACACTAGTATACAGCATCCCCCTTCATAATAACAGACACTACACTAGTATACAGCATCCCCCTTCATAATAACAGACACTACACTAGTATACAGCATCCCCCTTCATAATAACAGACACTACACTAGTATACAGCATCCCCTTCATAATAACAGACACTACACTAGTATACAGCATCCCCCTTCATAATAACAGACACTACACTAGTATACAGCATCCCCCTTCATAATAACAGACACTACACTAGTATACAGCATCCCCCTTCATAATAACAGACACTACACTAGTATACAGCATCCCCCTTCATAATAACAGACACTACACTAGTATACAGCATCCCCCCATAATTCATAATACACAGACACTACACTAGTATACAGCATCCCCCTTCATAATAACAGACACTACACTAGTATACAGCATCCCCCTTCATAATAACAGACACTACACTAGTATACAGCATCCCCCTTCATAATAACAGACACTACACTAACAGACACTACACTAGTATACAGCATCCCCTTCATAATAACAGACACTACACTAGTATACAGCATCCCCCTTCATAATAACAGACACTACACTAGTATACAGCATCCCCTTCATAATAACAGACACTACACTAGTATACAGCATCCCCCTTCATAATAACAGACACTACACTAGTATACAGCATCCCCCTTCATAATAACAGACACTACACTAGTATACAGCATCCCCTTCATAATAATACACAGACATCCCCTTCATAATAACAGACACTACACTAGTATACAGCATCCCCTTCATAATAACAGACACTACACTAGTATACAGCATCCCCCTTCATAATAACAGACACTACACTAGTATACAGCATCCCCCTTCATAATAACAGACACTACACTAGTATACAGCATCCCCCTTCATAATAACAGACACTACACTAGTATACAGCATCCCCCCTTCATAATAACAGACACTACACATACAGTATACAGCATCCCCCTTCATAATAACAGACACTACACTAGACAGCCTCCCCCTTCATAATAACAGACACTACACTAGTATACAGCATCCCCCTTCATAATAACAGACACTACACTAGTATACAGCATCCCCCTTCATAATAACAGACACTACACTAGTATACAGCAGCATCCCCTTCATAATAACAGACACTACACTAGTATACAGCATCCCCCTTCATAATAACAGACACTACACTAGTATACAGCATCCCCTTCATAATAACAGACACTACACTAGTATACAGCATCCCCCTTCATAATAACAGACACTACACTAGTATACAGCATCCCCCTTCATAATAACAGACACTACACTAGTATACAGCATCCCCCTTCATAATAACAGACACTACACTAGTATACAGCATCCCCCTTCATAATAACAGACACTACACTAGTATACATTTACATTACATTTAAGTCATTTAGCAGACGCTCTTATCCAGAGCGACTTACAAATTGGATACAGCATCCCCCTTCATAATAACAGACACTACACTAGTATACAGCATCCCCCCTTCATAATAACAGACACTACACTAGTATACAGCATCCCCCTTCATAATAACAGACACTACACTAGTATACAGCATCCCCCCTTCATAATAACAGACACTACACTAGTATACAGCATCCCGCCTTCATAATAACAGACACTACACTAGTATACAGCATCCCCCCTTCATAATGACAGACACTACACTAGTATACAGCTACACAGCATACCCCTTCATAATAACAGACAGACACTACACTCCCCTTATAACAGCTGGTACAGCCTCCCCTTCATAATAACAGACACTACACTAGTATACAGCATCCCCCTTCAAAATGACAGACACTACACTAGTATACAGCATCCCCCCTTCATAATAACAGACACTACACTAGTATACCTCCCCCCTTCATAATAACAGACACTACACTACACTAGTATACAGCTGGTACAGCCTCCCCCCTTCATAATAACAGACACTACACTAGTATACAGCTGGTACAGCCTCCCCCCTTCATAATAACAGACACTACACTAGTATACAGCATCCCCCTTCATAATAACAGACACTACACTAGTATACAGCATCCCCCCTTCATAATAACAGACACTACACTAGTATACAGCATCCCCCTTCATAATAACAGACACTACACTAGTATACAGCTGGTACAGCCTCCCCCTTCATAATAACAGACACTACACTAGTATACAGCTGGTACAGCCTCCCCCTTCATAATAACAGACACTACACTAGTATACAGCCTCCCCCCTTCATAATAACAGACACTACACTAGTATACAGCATCCCCCTTCATAATAACAGACACTACACTAGTATACAGCACCCCCTTCATAATGACAGACACTACACTAGTATACAGCCTCCCCCTTCATAATAACAGACACTACACTAGTATACAGCCTCCCCCTTCATAATAACAGACACTACACTAGTATACAGCCTCCCCCTTCATAATGACAGACACTACACTAGTATACAGCATCCCCCTTCATAATGACAGACACTACACTAGTATACAGCATCCCCCTTCATAATAACAGACACTACACTAGTATACAGCATCCCCCTTCATAATAACAGACACTACACTAGTATACAGCATCCCCCTTCATAATAACAGACACTACACTAGTATACAGCCTCCCCCTTCATAATAACATACACTACACTAGTATACAGCATCCCCCTTCATAATAACAGACACTACACTAGTATACAGCATCCCCCTTCATAATGACAGACACTACACTAGTATACAGCATCCCCCTTCATAATAACAGACACTACACTAGTATACAGCTGGTACAGCCTCCCCCTTCATAATAACAGACACTACACTAGTATACAGCCTCCCCCTTCATAATAACAGACACTACACTAGTATACAGCATCCCCCTTCATAATAACAGACACTACACTAGTATACAGCCTCCCCCTTCATAATAACAGACACTACACTAGTATACAGCCTCCCCCTTCATAATAACAGACACTACACTACAGTATACAGCATCCCCCTTCATAATGACAGACACTACACTAGTATACAGCATCCCCCTTCATAATGACAGACACTACACTAGTATACACAGCATCCCCCTTCATAATTACACTACACTATATACAGCATCCCCCTTCATAATAACAGACACTACACTAGTATACAGCATCCCCCTTCATAATAACAGACACTACACTAGTATACAGCATCCCCCTTCATAATAACAGACACTACACTAGTATACAGCATCCCCCTTCATAATAACATACACTACACTAGTATACAGCATCCCCCCTTCATAATAACAGACACTACACTAGTATACAGCATCCCGCCTTCATAATAACATGCACTACACTAGTATACAGCGGGTACAGCATCCCCCCTTCATAATAATAGACAATACACTAGTATACAGCATCCCCCCTTCATAATAACATACACTACACTAGTATACAGCATCCCCCCTTCATAATAACAGACACTACACTAGTATACAGCATCCCCCCTTCATAATAACAGACACTACACTAGTATACAGCTGGTACAGTATCTCCTCTTCATAATAACATACACTAGATCTGTCACTCATTAACTCTACCATTCCTACTAGATTCCTTAACACTCTACTGTAAAACAAGAGCCCCAGCTTGGGAGAGGATTATGGTTAGCATTGAAGACACACTGAGGGCCATTCTGCATCAGGAAAGTACTGTTACTTTGTGAAAACAACCCTGATTCTCAGGGGATGAGCTGGGCTACGGAGACAAGCTGAATGATGCTGGCTTAATGACAAATCGATGGGGGACTGAGCGCTGTGAATCGAAAACACTACAGTGTGGTAAACGGTGTGTGTGCGTGTGTGTGAGGATCGAAGACATTACAGTGTGGTAAACGGTGTGTGTGCGTGTGTGTGAGGATCGAAGACACTACAGTGTGGTAAACGGTGTGTGTGTGTGGATCGAAGACACAACAGGTTGGTAAACGGTGTGTGTGTGTGTGTGAGGATCAAAGACACGACAGGTTGGTAAACGGTGTGTGTGTGTGTGTGAGGATCAAAGACACGACAGGTTGGTAAACGGTGTGTGTGCGTGTGTGTGTGTGGATCGAAGACACGACAGGTTGGTAAACGGTGTGTGTGCGTGTGTGGATCGAAGACACGACAGGTTGGTAAACGGTGTGTGTGTGTGTGGATCGAAGACACAACAGGTTGGTAAACGGTGTGTGTGTGTGTGTGAGGATCAAAGACACGACAGGTTGGTAAACGGTGTGTGTGTGTGTGTGAGGATCAAAGACACGACAGGGTAGTAAACGGTGTGTGTGTGTGGATCGAAGACACGACAGGTTGGTAAACGGTGTGTGTGCGTGTGTGAGGATCAAAGACACGACAGGGTAGTAAACGGTGTGTGTGTGTGGATCGAAGACACGACAGGTTGGTAAACGGTGTGTGTGCGTGTGTGTGTGTGTGGATCGAAGACACGACAGGTTGGTAAACGGTGTGTGTGTGTGTGTGTGTGTGTGGATCGAAGACACGACAGGTTGGTAAACTGTGTGTGTGTGTGTGGATCGAAGACACGACAGAGAGGTAAACGGTGTGTGTGTGTGTGTGTGGATCGAAGACACGACAGGTTGGTAAACTGTGTGTGTGTGTGTGGATCGAAGACACGACAGAGAGGTAAACGGTGTGTGTGTGTGTGGATCGAAGACACGACAGGGTAGTAAACGGTGTGTGTGTGTGTGTGTGAGGATCGAAGACACGACAGGGTAGTAAACGGTGTGTGTGTGTGTGTGAGGATCGAAGACACGACAGGGTAGTAAACGGTGTGTGTGTGAGGATCGAAGACACGACAGAGAGGTAAACGGTGTGTGTGTGTGAGGATCGAAGACACGACAGAGTTGTAAATGGTGTGTGTGTGTGTGCGAGGATCGAAGACACGACAGAGAGGTAAACGGTGTGTGTGGTGAGGATCGAGGACACGACAGAGTTGTAAATGGTGTGTGTGTGTGGATCGAAAACACGACAGAGTGGTAAACGGTGTGTGTGTGTGTGTGTGTGGATCGAAGACACGACAGGGTGGTAGACGGTGTGTGTGTGTGTGTGGATCGAAGACACGACAGGGTGGTAGACGGTGTGTGTGTGTGTGTGTGTGTGTGAGGATCGAAGACACGACAGGGTAGTAAACGGTGTGTGTGTGTGAGGATCGAAGACACGACAGAGAGGTAAACGGTGTGTGTGTGTGAGGATCGAAGACACGACAGAGTGGTAGACGGTGTGTGTGTGTGGATCGAAGACACGACAGAGTGGTAAACGGTGTGTATGTGTGTGTGGATCGAAGACACGACAGGGTGGTAGACGATGTGTGTGTGTGTGTGTGTGCATGGTAAAAGAGAGATGCTGCTGCTGCTGGGAGAAGCATCTTACAGCACTACGCTGACAGAGGAAGAGGGAGGAAGAACCAATATGGACAAGGGAATGTAGTCAAGAACCTCAATGTGGCCATTTTGTTTGTGTGTCAGTAAATTGTGTCTGTCGGTAAATGTATTTGTGTGTGTGTGTGTGTACCTACCTGGCTGATGTGAACTGCTGCTGCCACCTGTGCAGAACACACAGAAGAGTGGCTAGGGGAGTTGGGGAGGGACTTGCACGGACCAATGGACAGCTGCTGCTTCTTCCTGGTCGCCACAATCTTCTGGGCCACTGCAACAACACAACACAGTCATCATTCAGTCTCTTCTCCCAATGGAGACACATAGCGGGCTAGACAACCTAATAGAAAAAAGAAAGAGAAATGGAGAGAGAAGAGAGAGAGAGAGCTAGACCAACTAATCGAAGGAAGAGATGGATACAAGAGAGAACGAGAGTGAGAAATGGAGAGAGAAGAGAGCGAGAGAACACTAGCTAATGGTTCAGACCAGAACAGTCCATTATTCCTCATAATGCTGACGCAGGCAGCTCCAGCAGCCCTGTCTGTGAATCTCCTATCTATCTGGTCCACAGCAGAGCCCTGTCCGCCTTCCACACACACACCCCTTACCTGCTAACAGCTCCAGTGATTATTTCACAATTATTATACAGGAGCGAGAGAGGAGAGAGAGCGGGCTATCAGTGTTATTGAAAAGGGCAATGCCAATCAATGGGTGCTCAGCTGCCTCCTATCGATCCCCAGGCCCAGCGCTCTGGCCCAATCAGGGAGGGATATTCAAACGTTCCGTCATCTCCGTGGTGATCGAGGCCATTGATCCGGCCCACCGGAGGGTAGGGGGAGGGGCCTCGTAGGAGTTCAGCTGTTGAAATATACATCTCTCAGACGGAGGGGAATGCTCCTTTTACAAACTCTAACAACTAGAAAATGCAACTTCATAGACTTCTATTCTCCAAGTTTAACTTTTTTATTGTGTGAGTTGAACTTTCTGGAAATGGGTACAAAGCTGCATGGTAGTACTAGTAAAGATCCTCACAAATGACAAACATGTCTGTGAATATACCCTCCTTCCAAGGACTTATTAATGTTAAGAATCAAGAGACAAGTTATGAGAGATGATCCCATTGTGTCCATCTAGTTTGGGCAGGACAGGGTTAACATCACATCCTTCTTCCCTCAGTCTCAGATTCCATTATCCCCAGCCCCAATAAACAGGGCCGGGTTTCATTTGGTGTGAGATGAAACCATTGTTTTAATTGGGCCCATTAATGGCCTCTGTTTTAATGAGGAGCCAGTCATAAACATTTACCTTCAGGTGAGAGGGCCGTGCCAAGGGCAGGAGGAGAGACCTGCTCTCTGTGGTTAAACACTACAGTAAAACTAGACCTGCTCTCTCTGTGGTTAAACACTACAGTACAACTAGACCTGCTCTCTCTGTGGTTAAACACTGCAGTACAACCAGACCTACTCTCTCTGTGGTTAAACACTACAGTACAACCAGACCTGCTCTCTCTGTGGTTAAACACTACAGTAAAACCAGACCTGCTCTCTCTGTGGTTAAACACTACAGTACAACCAGACCTGCTCTCTCTGTGGTTAAACACTACAGTAAAACTAGACCTGCTCTCTCTGTGGTTAAACACTACAGTAAAACTAGTCCTGCTCTCTGTGGTTAAACACTACAGTAAACCTAGTCCTGCTCTCTCTGTGGTTAAACACTACAGTAAAACTAGACCTGGTCTCTCTGTGGTTAAACACTACAGTACAACTAGACCTGCTCTCTCTGTGGTTAAACACTACAGTACAACTAGACCTGCTCTCTGTGGTTAAACACTACAGTAAAACTAGACCTGCTCTCTGTGGTTAAACACTACAGTAAACATAGTTCTGCTCTCTGTGGTTAAACACTACAGTACAACTAGACCTGCTCTCTGTGGTTAAACACTACAGTACAACTAGACCTGCTCTCTGTGGTTAAACACTACAGTACAACTAGACCTGCTCTCTCTGTGGTTAGACACTACAGTAAAACTAGACCTGCTCTCTCTGTGGTTAGACACTACAGTACAACTAGACCTGCTCTCTCTGTGGTTAGACACTACAGTATAACTAGACCTGCTCTCTGTGGTTAAACACTACAGTACAACTAGACCTGCTCTCTCTGTGGTTAAACACTACAGTACAACTAGACCTGCTCTCTCTGTGGTTAGACACTACAGTAAAACTAGACCTGCTCTCTCTGTGGTTAGACACTACAGTACAACTAGACCTGCTCTCTCTGTGGTTAAACACTACAGTACAACTAGACCTGCTCTCTGTGGTTAAACACTACAGTACAACTAGACGTGCTCTCTCTGTGGTTAGACACTACAGTATAACTAGACCTGCTCTCTGTGGTTAAACACTACAGTACAACTAGACCTGCTCTCTCTGTGGTTAAACACTACAGTACAACTAGACCTGCTCTCTCTGTGGTTAGACACTACAGTACAACTAGACCTGCTCTCTCTGTGGTTAGACACTACAGTACAACTAGACCTGCTCTCTCTGTGGCTAAACACTACAGTAAAACTAGACCTGCTCTCTCTGTGGTTAAACACTACAGTACAACTAGACCTGCTCTCTCTGTGGTTAAACACTACAGTACAACTAGACCTGCTCTCTGTGGTTAAACACTACAGTAAAACTAGACCTGGTCTCTCTGTGGTTCAACACTACAGTACAACTAGACCTGGTCTCTCTGTGGTTCAACACTACAGTACAACTAGACCTGCTCTCTCTGTGGTTAAACACTACAGTAAACCTAGTCCTGCTCTCTCTGTGGTTAAACACTACAGTACAACTAGACCTGCTCTCTCTGTGGTTAAACACTACAGTAAAACTAGACCTGCTCTCTCTGTGGTTAAACACTATAGTACAACTAGATTACATTACATTTACATTTAAACATTTAGTACAGACTGCATTACATTACATTTACATTTAAGTCAACTAGACCTGCTCTCTCTGTGGTTAAACACTACAGTAAAACCAGACCTGCTCTATCTGTGGTTAAACACTACAGTACAACTAGACCTGCTCTCTCTGTGGTTAAACACTACAGTACAACTAGACCTGCTCTCTCTGTGGTTAGACACTACAGTATAACTAGACCTGCTCTCTCTGTGGTTAAACACTACAGTAAACCTAGTCCTGCTCTCTCTGTGGTTAGACACTACAGTATAACTAGACCTGCTCTCTGTGGTTAAACACTACAGTAAAACTAGACCTGCTCTCTCTGTGGTTAAACACTACAGTAAAACTAGACCTGCTCTCTCTGTGGTTAACACTACAGTAAACCTCTGAGCCTCTGTGGTATAACTCAGTCCCCAATTCAATCGCGTGAACCTGGTAGTCAAACACTGGTAAAATGCAGAGCCAATTGTTCAATCAAAATCGATAACCGGAGATCCCGGCATATGCCAAAAATCTTCTTTCCATGCAGTAGAGATGGTTTGAAATCATATCACAATACTGAAACACAATGAATTACCCGACAACCCTGAACACAACCTGAAAGAACTATGTCTTTACAAGACTTCCGTGGATAACAGCCAGCCATTGGACAACAGTGAAGTAGACTAGACGGACCTGATCTGTAGAAGATATATGTGATACAGGTCCACACACACAGCCAGGCCTGGGCTGTATATTACTTTAAGTGTTAAGAACAGTTATGATAAGGCTGGGTTAAATATTTAAACTGCACGGCTAATACCATTTAACTTTAACCATCAATCTTACTTCTCCTCTGAGAGGCTGCCATTTATTCTAATGGAAACGTCTCCCCTCTGATCAGATTTATGGCAGACTGGAGGAGAGGAGAGCCCAGAGCTAACTGCTACAGACCAGGCAGACTGGAGGAGAGGAGAGCCCAGAGCTAACTGCTACAGACCAGGAGAGGAGAGCCCCGAGCTAACTGCTACAGACCAGGAGAGGAGAGCCCAGAGGTAACTGCTACAGACCAGGAGAGGAGAGCCCAGAGCTAACTGCTACAGACCAGGAGAGGAGAGCCCAGAGCTAACTGCTACAGACCAGGAGAGGAGAGCCCAGAGCTAACTGCTACAGACCAGGAGAGGAGAGGAGGGCCCAGAGCTAACTGCTACAGACCAGGAGAGGAGAGGAGAGCCCAGAGCTAACTGCTACAGACCAGGCAGACTGGAGGAGAGGAGAGCCCAGAGCTAACTGCTACAGACCAGGAGAGGAGGGCCCAGAGCTAACTGCTACAGACCAGGAGGAGAGGAGAGCCCAGAGCTAACTGCTACAGACCAGACAGACTGGGGGAGAGGAGAGCCCAGAGCTAACTGCTACAGACCAGGCAGACTGGAGGAGAGGAGAGCCCAGAGCTAACTGCTACAGATCAGGCAGACTGGAGGAGAGGCGAGCCCAGAGCTAACTGCAACAGACCAGGCAGACTGGAGGAGAGGAGAGCCCAGAGCTAACTGCAACAGACCAGGCAGACTGGAGGAGAGGAGAGCCCAGAGCTAACTGCTACAGACCAGACAGACTGGAGGAGAGGAGAGCCCAGAGCTAACTGCAACAGACTAGGCAGACTGGAGGAGAGGAGAGCCCAGAGCTAACTGCAACAGACCAGGCAGACTGGAGGAGAGGAGAGCCCAGAGCTAACTGCTACAGACTAGACAGACTGGAGGAGAGGAGAGCCCAGAGCTAACTGCTACAGACCAGGCAGACTGGAGGAGAGGAGAGCCCAGAGCTAACTGCTACAGACCACAGGCAGCCTGGAGGAGAGGAGAGCCCAGAGCTAACTGCTACAGACCAGGCAGACTGGGAGAGCCCAGAGCTAACTGCTACAGACCAGGCAGACTGGGAGAGCCCAGAGCTAACTGCTACAGACCAGGCAGACTGGAGGAGAGGAGAGCCCAGAGCTAACTGCTACAGACCAGGCAGACTGGGAGAGCCAAGAGCTAACTGCTACAGACCAGGCAGACTGGGAGAGCCAAGAGCTAACTGCTACAGACCAGGCAGACTGGAGGAGAGGAGAGCCCAGAGCTAACTGCTACAGACCAGGCAGACTGGAGGAGAGGAGAGCCCAGAGCTAACTGCTACAGACCAGGCAGCCTGGGGGAGAGGAGAGCCCAGAGCTAACTGCTACAGACCAGGCAGACTGGAAGAGAGGAGGGCCCAGAGCTAACTGCTACAGACCAGGCAGACTGGAGGAGAGGAGAGCCCAGAGCTAACTGCTACAGACCAGGCAGACTGGAGGAGAGGAGAGCCCAGAGCTAACTGCTACAGACCAGGCAGACTGGAGGAGAGGAGAGCCCAGAGCTAACTGCTACAGACCAGGCAGCCTGGAGGAGAGGAGAGCCCAGAGCTAACTGCTACAGACCAGGCAGACTGGAGGAGAGGAGAGCCCAGAGCTAACTGCTACAGACCAGGCAGACTGGAGGAGAGGAGAGCCCAGAGCTAACTGCTACAGACCAGGCAGCCTGGAGGAGAGGAGAGCCCAGAGCTAACTGCTACAGACCAGGAGAGGAGAGCCCAGAGCTAACTGCTACAGACCAGGAGAGGAGAGCCCAGAGCTAACTGCTACAGACCAGGAGAGGAGAGGAGGGCCCAGAGCTAACTGCTACAGACCAGGAGAGGAGAGCCCAGAGCTAACTGCTACAGACCAGGCAGACTGGAGGAGAGGAGAGCCCAGAGCTAACTGCTACAGACCAGGAGAGGAGGGCCCAGAGCTAACTGCTACAGACCAGGAGGAGAGGAGAGCCCAGAGCTAACTGCTACAGACCAGACAGACTGGGGGAGAGGAGAGCCCAGAGCTAACTGCTACAGACCAGGCAGACTGGAGGAGAGGAGAGCCCAGAGCTAACTGCTACAGATCAGGCAGACTGGAGGAGAGGAGAGCCCAGAGCTAACTGCAACAGACCAGGCAGACTGGAGGAGAGGAGAGCCCAGAGCTAACTGCAACAGACCAGGCAGACTGGAGGAGAGGAGAGCCCAGAGCTAACTGCAACAGACCAGGCAGACTGGAGGAGAGGAGAGCCCAGAGCTAACTGCTACAGACTAGACAGACTGGAGGAGAGGAGAGCCCAGAGCTAACTGCTACAGACCAGGCAGACTGGAGGAGAGGAGAGCCCAGAGCTAACTGCTACAGACCACAGGCAGCCTGGAGGAGAGGAGAGCCCAGAGCTAACTGCTACAGACCAGGCAGACTGGGAGAGCCCAGAGCTAACTGCTACAGACCAGGCAGACTGGGAGAGCCCAGAGCTAACTGCTACAGACCAGGCAGACTGGAGGAGAGGAGAGCCCAGAGCTAACTGCTACAGACCAGGCAGACTGGGAGAGCCCAGAGCTAACTGCTACAGATCAGGCAGACTGGAAGAGAGGAGGGCCCAGAGCTAACTGCTACAGACCAGGCAGACTGGAGGAGAGGAGAGCCCAGAGCTAACTGCTTACAGACCAGGCAGACTGGAGGAGAGGAGAGCCCAGAGCTAACTGCTACAGACCAGGCAGACTGGAGGAGAGGAGAGCCCAGAGCTAACTGCTACAGACCAGGCAGACTGGGGGAGAGGAGAGCCCAGAGCTAACTGCTACAGACCAGGCAAGCCTGGAGGAGAGGAGAGCCCAGAGCTAACTGCTACAGACCAGGCAGACTGGGAGAGCCCAGAGCTAACTGCTACAGACCAGGCAGACTGGGGGAGAGGAGAGCCCAGAGCTAACTGCTACAGACCAGGCAGCCTGGGGGAGAGGAGAGCCCAGAGCTAACTGCTACAGACCAGGCAGACTGGGGGAGAGGAGAGCCCAGAGCTAACTGATACAGACCAGGCAGACTGGAGGAGAGGAGAGCCCAGAGCTAACTGCTACAGACCAGGCAGACTGGAGGAGAGGAGAGCCCAGAGCTAACTGCTACAGACCAGGCAGACTGGGGGAGAGGAGAGCCCAGAGCTAACTGCTACAGACCAGACAGACTGGAGGAGAGGAGAGCCCAGAGCTAACTGCTACAGACCAGGCAGCCTGGAGGAGAGGAGAGCCCAGAGCTAACTGCTACAGACCAGGCAGACTGGGAGAGCCCAGAGCTAACTGCTACAGACCAGGCAGACTGGAGGAGAGGAGAGCCCAGAGCTAACTGCTACAGACCAGGCAGCCTGGGGGAGAGGAGAGCCCAGAGCTAACTGCTACAGACCAGGCAGACTGGAGGAGAGGAGAGCCCAGAGCTAACTGCTACAGACCAGGCAGACTGGGAGAGCCCAGAGCTAACTGCTACAGACCAGGCTGACTGGAGGAGAGGAGAGCCCAGAGCTAACTGCTACAGACCAGGCAGCCTGGGGGAGAGGAGAGCCCAGAGCTAACTGCTCCAGACCAGGCAGACTGGGGGAGAGGAGAGCCCAGAGCTAACTGATACAGACCAGGCAGACTGGAGGAGAGGAGAGCCCAGAGCTAACTGCTACAGACCAGGCAGCCTGGGGGAGAGGAGAGCCCAGAGCTAACTGCTACAGACCAGACAGACTGGAGGAGAGGAGAGCCCAGAGCTAACTGCTACAGACCAGGCCGACTGGAGGAGAGGAGGGCCCAGAGCTAACTGCTACAGACCAGGCAGACTGGAGGAGAGGAGAGCCCAGAGCTAACTGCTACAGACCAGGCAGCCTGGAGGAGAGGAGAGCCCAGAGCTAACTGCTACAGACCAGGCAGCCTGGGGGAGAGGAGAGCCCAGAGCTAACTGCTACAGACCAGGCAGGCTGGGAGAGCCCAGAGCTAACTGCTACAGACCAGGCAGACTGGAGGAGAGGAGAGCCCAGAGCTAACTGCTACAGACCAGGCAGCCTGGGGGAGAGGAGAGCCCAGAGCTAACTGCTACAGACCAGGCAGACTGGAGGAGAGGAGAGCCCAGAGCTAACTGCTACAGACCAGGCAGACTGGGAGAGCCCAGAGCTAACTGCTACAGACCAGGCAGACTGGAGGAGAGGAGAGCCCAGAGCTAACTGCTACAGACCAGGCAGCCTGGGGGAGAGGAGAGCCCAGAGCTAACTGCTCCAGACCAGGCAGACTGGGGGAGAGGAGAGCCCAGAGCTAACTGATACAGACCAGGCAGACTGGAGGAGAGGAGAGCCCAGAGCTAACTGCTACAGACCAGGCAGCCTGGGGGAGAGGAGAGCCCAGAGCTAACTGCTACAGACCAGACAGACTGGAGGAGAGGAGAGCCCAGAGCTAACTGCTACAGACCAGGCCGACTGGAGGAGAGGAGGGCCCAGAGCTAACTGCTACAGACCAGGCAGACTGGAGGAGAGGAGAGCCCAGAGCTAACTGCTACAGACCAGGCAGCCTGGAGGAGAGGAGAGCCCAGAGCTAACTGCTACAGACCAGGCAGCCTGGGGGAGAGGAGAGCCCAGAGCTAACTGCTACAGACCAGGCAGACTGGGAGAGCCCAGAGCTAACTGCTACAGACCAGGCAGACTGGAAGAGAGGAGGGCCCAGAGCTAACTGCTACAGACCAGGCAGCCTGGGGGAGAGGAGAGCCCAGAGCTAACTGCTACAGACCAGGCAGACTGGAGGAGAGGAGAGCCCAGAGCTAACTGCTACAGACCAGGCAGCCTGGAGGAGAGGAGAGCCCAGAGCTAACTGCTACAGACCAGGCAGCCTGGGGGAGAGGAGAGCCCAGAGCTAACTGCTACAGACCAGGCAGACTGGGAGAGCCCAGAGCTAACTGCTACAGACCAGGCAGACTGGAAGAGAGGAGGGCCCAGAGCTAACTGCTACAGACCAGGCAGCCTGGGGGAGAGGAGAGCCCAGAGCTAACTGCTACAGACCAGGCAGACTGGAGGAGAGGAGAGCCCAGAGCTAACTGCTACAGACCAGGCAGCCTGGGGGAGAGGAGAGCCCAGAGCTAACTGCTACAGACCAGACAGACTGGAGGAGAGGAGAGCCCAGAGCTAACTGCTACAGACCAGGCCGACTGGAGGAGAGGAGGGCCCAGAGCTAACTGCTACAGACCAGGCAGACTGGAGGAGAGGAGAGCCCAGAGCTAACTGCTACAGACCAGGCAGACTGGAGGAGAGGAGAGCCCAGAGCTAACTGCTACAGACCAGGCAGCCTGGGGGAGAGGAGAGCCCAGAGCTAACTGCTACAGACCAGGCAGACTGGGAGAGCCCAGAGCTAACTGCTACAGACCAGGCAGACTGGAAGAGAGGAGGGCCCAGAGCTAACTGCTACAGACCAGGCAGCCTGGGGGAGAGGAGAGCCCAGAGCTAACTGCTACAGACCAGGCAGACTGGAGGAGAGGAGAGCCCAGAGCTAACTGCTACAGACCAGGCAGACTGGGAGAGCCCAGAGCTAACTGCTACAGACCAGGCAGACTGGAGGAGAGGAGAGCCCAGAGCTAACTGCTACAGACCAGGCAGCCTGGGGGAGAGGAGAGCCCAGAGCTAACTGCTCCAGACCAGGCAGACTGGGGGAGAGGAGAGCCCAGAGCTAACTGATACAGACCAGGCAGACTGGAGGAGAGGAGAGCCCAGAGCTAACTGCTACAGACCAGGCAGCCTGGGGGAGAGGAGAGCCCAGAGCTAACTGCTACAGACCAGACAGACTGGAGGAGAGGAGAGCCCAGAGCTAACTGCTACAGACCAGGCCGACTGGAGGAGAGGAGGGCCCAGAGCTAACTGCTACAGACCAGGCAGACTGGAGGAGAGGAGAGCCCAGAGCTAACTGCTACAGACCAGGCAGCCTGGAGGAGAGGAGAGCCCAGAGCTAACTGCTACAGACCAGGCAGCCTGGGGGAGAGGAGAGCCCAGAGCTAACTGCTACAGACCAGGCAGACTGGGAGAGCCCAGAGCTAACTGCTACAGACCAGGCAGACTGGAAGAGAGGAGGGCCCAGAGCTAACTGCTACAGACCAGGCAGACTGGAGGAGAGGAGAGCCCAGAGCTAACTGCTACAGACCAGGCAGACTGGGGGAGAGGAGAGCCCAGAGCTAACTGCTACAGACCAGGCAGCCTGGGGAAGAGGAGAGCCCAGAGCTAACTGCTACAGACCAGGCAGACTGGGGGAGAGGAGAGCCCAGAGCTAACTGCTACAGACCAGGCAGACTGGGGGAGAGGAGAGCCCAGAGCTAACTGCTACAGACCAGACAGACTGGGGGAGAGGAGAGCCCAGAGCTAACTGCTACAGACCAGGCCGACTGGAGTAGAGGAGAGCCCAGAGCTAACTGCTACAGACCAGGCCGACTGGAGTAGAGGAGAGCCCAGAGCTAACTGCTACAGACCAGGCAGCCTGGGGGAGAGGAGAGCCCAGAGCTAACTGCTACAGACCAGGCAGACTGGGGGAGAGGAGAGCCCAGAGCTAACTGCTACAGACCAGGCAGACTGGGGGAGAGGAGAGCCCAGAGCTAACTGCTACAGACCAGGCAGACTGGGGGAGAGGAGAGCCCAGAGCTAACTGCTACAGACCAGGCAGACTGGGAGAGCCCAGAGCTAACTGCTACAGACCAGGCAGCCTGGGGGAGAGGAGAGCCCAGAGCTAACTGCTACAGACCAGGCAGACTGGGGGAGAGGAGAGCCCAGAGCTAACTGCTACAGACCAGGCAGACTGGGGGAGAGGAGAGCCCAGAGCTAACTGCTACAGACCAGGCAGCCTGGGGGAGAGGAGAGCCCAGAGCTAACTGCTACAGACCAGGCAGACTGGGGGAGAGGAGAGCCCAGAGCTAACTGCTACAGACCAGGCAGACTGGGGGAGAGGAGAGCCCAGAGCTAACTGCTACAGACCAGGCAGCCTGGGGGAGAGGAGAGCCCAGAGCTAACTGCTACAGACCAGGCAGCCTGGGGGAGAGGAGAGCCCAGAGCTAACTGCTACAGATCAGGTAACTTAATGCATTTTAACACCAGTCAGTCAGCCAGGCATCATAAGTATGTTTATATAGTCTACACCAGGGGTTCACCATTTTGATCAAATGATTTTAACGACACCACCACGTAAAAAACAGCCAATGTTTACTTCTTTAATTGGGGCTATGACAGTCTATTACAAAGCAGTCTGACAGTAGCTGTGACAGTAGCTGTGACAATAGTTGTGACAGTAGATTTAATGCCTGGTTTTGTCCACTCTGATCTAATGAGGCTTGTGGGTGCCGTAGAGGGTCTGAGAGTCTGATCTTTCAGTGATGGGGTCATAACATTTTGGCGCTTAAACCTTTCAAAAGGATAGAGACACATTTGTAAGGAGAAAACAGAAACCGCTCTGTTTATTACAACCACATCTAGTGGTTGCCGGAGGTTACTGATGTAACCCCGGTTCTATGAACCAAGCAAAATTTGTAAAATGTATTTCAGAGTTTCTCTTGCGACCCCATTTTCAAAATCAGACGACCCCCTTATGGGGTTCAGATCCCTAGTTTGAGAAACACTGCTCTACACTGTTGTCATTCGTTTATTTTTTAAATTAAATAAAAATGGTATTTGTCATAAAAAAATAACAATAGTGAGGCTATATACAGGGAGTACTGGTACCGAGTCAAAGTGCGGAGGTACTGGTTAGACGAGGTAATTGAGGTAATGTGTATATGTAGGGGTAAAGTGACTATGCATAGATAATAAAACAGTGAGTAGCAGCAGAGTAAAAAAAGGGGGGCGGGGGGTCAATGTAAATAGTCCAGGTAGCCATTTGAATCACTGTTTCGCAGTCTAATGGCTTGGGGTAGCAGCTGTTTAGGAGCCTTTTAGGGCCTAGACTTGGTGCTCGGTACAGGTCAAAGAGTTTGTTTACCAATTGTGCATTGTGATTGTGTGAAATACACAGAGGGAGAGAGAGCGCTAACAGGCTGAGGGGAGAGAGAGCGCTAACAGGCTGAGGGGAGAGAGAGAGCGCTAACAGGCTGAGGGGGAGAGAGCTAACAGGCTGAGGGGAGAGAGCTAACAGGCTGAGGGGGAGAGTGCTAACAGGCTGAGGGGGGAGAGCGCTAACGGGCTGAGGGGGAGAGAGCGCTAACGGGCTGAGGGGAGAGAGCGCTAACGGTCTGAGGGGGAGAGCGCTAACGGTCTGAGGGGGGAGAGAGCGCTAACGGGCTGAGGGGGAGAGCGCTAACGGGCTGAGGGGGAGAGAGCGCTAACGGGCTGAGGGGAGAGAGCGCTAACGGGCTGAGGGGGAGAGAGCGCTAACGGGCTGAGGGGGAGAGAGCGCTAACGGGCTGAGGGGAGAGAGCGCTAACGGGCTGAGGGGGAGAGAGCGCTAACGGGCTGAGGGGGAGAGAGCGCTAACAGGCTGAGGGGAGAGAGCGCTAACAGGCTGAGGGGGAGAGAGCGCTAACGGAGAGAGCGCTAACAGGCTGAGGGGGGAGAGAGCGCTAACGGAGAGAGCGCTAACAGGCTGAGGGGAGAGAGAGAGCGCTAACAGGCTGAGGGGAGAGAGAGAGCTAACAGGCTGAGGGGAGAGAGAGCTAACAGGCTGAGGGGAGAGAGAGCTGACAGGCTGAGGGGAGAGAGAGCTGACAGGAGAGAGAGCTGACAGGCTGAGGGGAGAGAGAGCTAACAGGCTGAGGGGAGAGAGAGCTAACAGGCTGAGGGGAGAGAGAGCTAACAGGCTGAGGGGAGAGAGAGCTAACAGGCTGAGGGGAGAGAGAGCTAACAGGCTGAGGGGAGAGAGAGCTAACAGGCTGAGGGAGAGAGAGCTAACAGGCTGAGATGGAGAGAGCTAACAGGCTGAGGGGAGAGAGCTAACAGGCTGAGGGGAGAGAGCTAACAGGCTGAGGGGAGAGAGCTAACAGGCTGAGGGGAGATAGCGCGAACAGGCTGAGGTGGTGCGACAGCTAACCTTTTCCCTCCAACACCCAACTGGACAGAGTGTGAAAAAAAGAGAGAGGGACAGACACACACAGAAAGCGAGAGAGAGATAGAGGGGAAGAGAGAGAGAAAGTGGTGGTGAGGGTGCGGTCAGGGTGGTTAGTGCAGGCCTGATATAAATATTAACTAATGAGTCAGAAGGAGCTAACGTGTCAGATAATGAGGCGCTAGCTGTGGCCTGCCGTGTGTGTGTTTGTGTGTGTGTGTGTGTGTGTGTGGCGCCTGCCAGGGATCCACTGGGGAAAAGGTCACTATTGTACCTCACTTATAACCCAGTAATTAGACCATCCTCCATTAGACCTGCCCTCTTACTCACTATCTTTCTCTCTCGCTCTCTCTGCCAGGGGCCCCACATCGCAGACGAGGCCCACGTCAGCAAAATAAAGGCCCCACATTGACATACAGACACAGAGGCCCCACAAGAGCTACGTACGGTCACACATGGATAGTGTTGTGTACTGCTGTAGCGCCTCATGTCTCTTCGTCGACTGTTAGCAGGGCGCCTGCTGTGCCGCCAGGCCAGGGGAAACACTGATCTACTCCGACAGGCCCTTAGATTTGTTATCAAAACAATCCACAGCTAATTTGTCTTAATAACCGCCCTCATCTTGACAGACACTCATTTCCCTCTGTGTGAGGACTGAGGAACATAGCCCCTTCTGTTTCCACAGATGAGATAGATATTTGGTTGGAATTTTGGAAACAATGGCTAGGTGTGTTTCCATGGTAACTAGCGTACATGTGAATACACTGGGTTAAAGTGGAACTGACAGATATGCAGATATGAAAGACAATCATAATATCAGTCAAAAATATAAAATTCCCAGTTTATGCTACAAAACCAACTTTATAAGAGGTTTTAAAAATATGTTCTATGTGACTCAACATTCCATGACGTACACTAAGGCATTGTTGGCAGAATAGATGGATGCAGTTCAATGAATGATTGATATAATTCACCAATACATTTCTTGGTGGTCCAAAAAATATTACTATCAGGTTATAATTCACAGCTGGTACACTGTTCGCTGCCTCCATTTGGGATGCACTGTTTCAGTTTTCATGACTCAATGTTTTAGACAAAAAAGAATGAATATAACTAAGGCTGGGAATGTCAATAAGATCAAACTAGGAAGGGCGATGATCAGTCAGTCATAACGTTGCTAATGTGCTAGCATATCTATTTATGTAGCAAGTTAAAAACACAGAGCCTAACTTTAGCTAGCTAGCTAGCTAGGAGGATGTCATGTCATTGGAGGAGTGGGTGAGTGACTGTCTATTTCCCCTCATATCGTTTTTCAGTGGCTACACACAGCTAGAGATGCAGGAGTCATTTGGTTAGCTAGCAAGAACTTTAACGACTGTTATACAGTTAGCATAGATCTTACGTTTGCAAATGAACTCTGGCTAACTACTCCGCACTCTCGTCTGAGTGTGTCAGAGCGCAGAATAATTGATGAATTTACGAACGCGGAACATCTGCTGAATATGACTGGTGTCAGTAAACGTAGGGGAAAAAAAATATATAGTTAATCAAGAACGCGCTAGATAACATGTAAACAGCCTAACCAGCTCTGCTACGGCAAGTAAAATGGTCAGAGTGAGGTGTTCTCTCATTTGTGTCTGGAAGAAGCTAGCCGACTTTAGCCAGTTAGGTTTGGGTGCTTGGTTGGGACAAGCATGCAGCATGGCAGGCAAGCTGCAGAAGGACGAGGAGGCTATTCCCCATTGTTTATCAGTGGAATTTTGAAGGCCAACAAGCTGAAAAGGTTTGAGGGTTAATCTAATGTTTCTTCATTAGATTTCGCTCTGGCTAGCATTAGTTCTTGATCTTGTTGTATAACTGAGGGAGACAGAGTCTACCGTTTCATGGTTATTTGATCAATAAGACTGTAAAGTATGTTATGGCTTTTGCAGAACAAGTTGGCCTGTAAACATGCAGTCCAAACGCACTGCCGCCTTCCCACTCTATATTATTATACAACTGTTAAAATGCTGTCAGTTCCACTTTAAAGAGAGCAGCAGAGATGAACACCAGCGAATGTCATTCAGAGATACAGGTATAGAGGTGATAGGATCTTTGCGCCACAGAAGCCAGTTCATTTGGCCTGGTTGTCGTAAATCACCTTCACCATGCGCGGTTTCATCAACACGTTGACTGATTTCCTAGTTCTCTAGGGTTGATCTGCAATGACTGGATTAAGAACTTCTAGACTTGGTGAAATACAGGGGAATTAGAATCCTGACTGTGTCCATTATAACACAGTAGCTAATTACAGCAATAGAAGGTATATGACAGTGACAATACCGTAAATCAGTGTCCCTGGAGTGCGTGAGTATGTGTGTGAATCCTTCTGTGTGTGTGTGTGTTCCAGCACGAGGACAAGGAGGCTTCTCAGCTCGTTAGTGTGTGCTAACGAAGCACTGCGTCCTGGCTCTGACACGGGGGCGGCTGCAGCGGTGCGCGCGACTTGCCATGGCGACCGTAATTAGGATAATTAAATTAGCGAGCTGATGGACGAGGGGCCAGGGCGCTGTCAGGATCCCTGTCACCCCCCCGCTACATCCCCTTCCCATAGAACACCACCCCCATCACACCACATCCCTCAGACAGACAGCCTGCCCAGGCCCCCAGACAGACAGCCTGCCCAGGCCCCCAGACACACAGCCTGCCCAGGCCCCCAGACAGACAGCCTGCCCAGGCCCCCAGACAGACAGCCTACCCAGGCCCCCAGACAGACAGCCTGCCCAGGCCCCCAGACAGACAGCCTGCCCAGGCCCCCAGACACACAGCCTGCCCAGGCCCCCAGACAGACAGCCTACCCAGGCCCCCAGACAGACAGCCTGCCCAGGCCCCCAGACAGACAGCCTGCCCAGGCCCCAGACAGACAGCCTGCCCAGGCCCCCAGACACACAGCCTGCCCAGGCCCCCAGACAGACAGCCTACCCAGGCCCCCAGACAGACAGCCTGCCCAGGCCCCCAGACAGACAGCCTGCCCAGGCCCCCAGACAGACAGCCTGCCCAGGCCCCCAGACACACAGCCTGCCCAGGCCCCCAGACAGACAGCCTACCCAGGCCCCCTGACAGACAGCCTGCCCAGGCCCCCAGACAGACAGCCTGCCCAGGCCCCCAGACAGACAGCCTGCCCAGGCCCCCAGACAGACAGCCTGCCCAGGCCCCCAGACAGACAGCCTGCCCAGGCCCCCAGACAGACAGCCTGCCCTAAATAAGTTCAAGGGGAGAAGTGCTTAGCAGTCACGTAGGAAGTTGCATGGACTCTGTGTGTAATAGAGTTTAACATGATGTTTTAATGACTACCTCATCTCTGTACCCCACACATACAAATATCTGGAAGGTCCCCCAGTCAAGCAGTGCATTTCAAACACAGATTCAACCACAAAAAACAGGGAGGTTTTCTAATGCCTCGCAGAGAAGTGCATCTATTGGTAGATGGGTAGAACAACAACAAAAAGCAGACATATCCCTTTGAGCATGAAGTTATTAATTACACTTTGGAAGGTGTATCAATACACCCAGTCACTACAAAGATACAGGCACCCTTGCTAACTCAGCTGCCAGAGAGGAAGGAAACCGCTCAGGGATTTCACCATGAGGCCAAAACAGTTAGAGTTTAATGGCTATGATAGGAAAAAACTGAGGATGGATACACAACATTATAGTTACTCCACAATATCAAACTAAATGACAGAGTGAAAAGGAGGAAGCTGGTACAGAATAAAAATATTCTAAAACTTACATCCTGTTTGCAACAAGGCACTAAAGTAATACTGCAAAAATGTGGCAAAGAAATTCACTTTTTGTCCTAAATACAAAGTGTTATGTTTGGGGCAAATCCATTACAACACATTACTAGGTACCACTCTCCATATTTTCAAGCATAGTGGTGGCTGCATCATGTTAAGGGTATGCTTGTAATTGTTGTAAGGAACGGGTTTTTCAGGATAAAAAATAAATGGAATGGAGCTAAGCACAGGCAACACCATAGAGGAAAACCTGATTCATCTGCTTTCCACCAGACACTGGGAGATGAATTCACCTTTCAACAGGACAATAACCTAAAACACAAGGCCAAATCTACACGAGTTGCTTACCAAGAAGACTGTGAATGTTCCTGAGTGGGCGAGTAACAGTTTTGACTTGAATCTACTTGAAAAATCTATGACAAGACCTGAAAATGGTTGTCTAGCAATGATCAACAACCAATTTGACAGAGCTGGAAGAATTTTGAAAATAATTTTAAAAAATGGGCAAATGTTTTACAATCCAGGTGTGGAAAGCTCTTAGACTTACCCAGAAACACTCCCAGCTATAATCACTCTTAGGGACTTACCCAGAAACACTCACAGCTATAATCACTCTTAGGGACTTACCCAGAAAGACTCACAGCTATAATCACTCTTAGGGACTTACCCAGAAACACTCACAGCTATAATCACTCTTAGGGACTTACCCAGAAACACTCACAGCTATAATCACTCTTAGGGACTTACCCAGAAAGACTCCCAGCTATAATCACTCTTAGGGACTTACCCAGAAACACTCCCAGCTATAATCACTCTTAGGGACTTACCCAGAAACACTCACAGCTATAATCACTCTTAGGGACTTACCCAGAAAGACTCCCAGCTATAATCACTCTTAGGGACTTACCCAGAAACACTCCCAGCTATAATCACTCTTAGGGACTTACCCAGAAAGACTCACAGCTATAATCACTCTTAGGGACTTACCCAGAAACACTCCCAGCTATAAATGCTGCCGAAGTGTTGACTCAGGAGGGTGAATACTTAAGTAAATGAGATGTGTTTTTCATTTTCAATAACTGTGCAAAATTTCTAAAATCATGTTTTTACTTTGTCATTATGTGGTATTTTATTAGGATCCCCGTTAGCTGTTGTTAAAGCAGCAGCTCTCCCTGGGGTCCAACACACAACATAATACACAATGACATAATACAGAACATCATTAGACAAGAACAGCTCAAGGACAGAACTACATACATTTTTAAAAGGCACACGTAGCCTATATATCAATGCATACGCCCAAACTATCTAGGTCCAATAGCCTACATATCAACACATACACACAAACTATCTAGCTCCAATGGGGGGAGAGGCGTTGTGCTGCAAGGTGTTGCTTTATCTGTTTTTTGAAACCAGGTTTGCTGTTTATTTGAGCAATATGAGATGGAACGGAGTTCCATGCAATAAGGTCTCTGTATAATACTGTACGTTTTCTTGAATTTGTTCTGGATTTGGGGACTGTGAAAAGACCCCTGGTGGCATGTCTGGTGGGATAAGTGTGTGTGTCAGAGCTGTGTGTAAGTTGACTATGCAAACTATGTGATTTTCAACACATTCATGTTTCTAATAAAAAGAAGAAGTGATGTAGTCAGTCTCTCCTCTACCTTTAGCCAAGAGAGACTGGCAGCATAGTATTTATATCAGCCCTCTGATGCCAATGAAGAGCAAAACGTGCCGCTCTATTCTGGGCCAGATGCAGCTCAACTAGGTCTTTCCTTGCCGCGCTGGACCACACGACTGGACACATCAAGGTTAGACAAAACTAGAGCTGCAGAACTTGCTTTTTGGAGTGTTGTGTCAAAAAAGCAGAGCGTCTCTTTATTACAGCCAGACCTCTGCCCATCTTTACAACCACTGAAGTATGGGGTATTGTGTGTAGATGGGTGAGGGGGGAAAAAATGTTTTTATAAAATGCTGAATTCAGGCTCTAACAACAAAAGGTGGAATAAGTCAAGGGGTATGAATACCTTCTGCACTGTACACATTAATACACTAACACACTCCTGTCGTGTGGTTCTACCATGAGAACCTCTGACCCCACAAAAACGCTGAACCACGAAAGCATAGTGACAGGACCGCTACACAGCAAGCACGCACACACACACAGCACAGCACCCTGCCAAAACAAACAAATCCTCTTCATTTGCCCCTCCCCCATCACATACATCTAATGCATGTAGATGACTGTGTATCTGTGCCAATTATTTTAATGGTAAATGTTCTGGTCACTCATGCAACAGGTCACTCACACATTACCACTCATTGTATCCTTGTTCACACATTACAACTCATTGTATCCTTGTTCACACATTACAACTCATTGTATCCTTGTTCACACATCCTTGTTACCAACTCATTGTATCCTTGTTCACACATTACAACTCATTGTATCCCTGTTCACACATTACAACTCATTGTATCCTTGTTCACACATTACAACTCATTGTATCCTTGTTCACACATTACAACTCATTGTATCCTTGTTCACACATTACAACTCATTGTATCCCTGTTCACACATTACAACTCATTGTATCCTTGTTCACACATTACAACTCATTGGCTGTTTTATTTGATTTAAAACAAGACTTGGCATTATTTTACTGTTACTTTGAATTTCTATAAAGTCCCATTGGAATCGTGTCAAATTAGTGCAAGTCAACATGACCTTATAGGGATTCATAGCCTATATGAGCATGTGGTTCATAATGAACGTTATGTAGCGTGTGGTTCATAATGAACGTATGTAGCGTGTGGTTCATAATGAACGTATGTAGCGTGTGGTTCATAATGAACGTATGTAGCGTGTGGTTCATAATGAACGTATGTAGCGTGTGGTTCATAATGAACGTATGTAGCGTGTGGTTCATAATGAACGTATGTAGCTTGTGGTTCATAATGAACGTATGTAGCGTGTGGTTCATAATGAACGTATGTAGCGTGTGGTTCATAATGAACGTATGTAGCGTGTGGTTCATAATGAACGTTATGTAGCGTGTGGTTCATAATGAACGTATGTAGCGTGTGGTTCATAATGAACGTATGTAGCGTGTGGTTCATAATGAGCGTTATGTAGCGTGTGGTTCATAATGAGCGTATGTAGCGTGTGGTTCAGCATTATGTAATGAACGTATGTAGCGTGTGGTTCATAATGAGCGTTATGTAGCGTGTGGCTCATAATGAGCGTTATGTAGCGTGTGGTTCATAATGAACGTATGTAGCGTGTGGTTCATAATGAGCGTATGTAGCGTGTGGTTCATAATGAACGTATGTAGCGTGTGGTTCATAATGAGCTTATGTAGCGTGTGGTTCATAATGAACTTATGTGTGGTTCGTGAATGTAGCGTGTGGCTCATAATGAACGTTATGTAGCGTGTGGTTCATAATGAACGTATGTAGCGTGTGGTTCATAATGAACGTATGTAGCGTGTGGTTCATAATGAACGTATGTAGCGTGTGGTTCATAATGAACGTATGTAGCGTGTGGTTCATAATGAACGTATGTAGCGTGTGGTTCATAATGAACGTTATGTAGCGTGTGGTTCATAATGAACGTATGTAGCGTGTGGTTCATAATGAGGTTCGTATGTAGCGTGTGGTTCATAATGAACGTATGTAGCGTGTGGTTCATAATGAACGTATGTAGCGTGTGGTTCATAATGAACGTTATGTAGCGTGTGGTTCATAATGAACGTATGTAGCGTGTGGTTCATAATGAACGTATGTAGCGTGTGGTTCATAATGAACGTATGTAGCGTGTGGTTCATAATGAACGTATGTAGCGTGTGGTTCATAATGAACGTATGTAGCGTGTGGTTCATAATGAACGTATGTAGCATGTGGTTCATAATGAACGTATGTAACGTGTGGCTCATAATGAACGTATGTAGCATGTGGCTCATAATGAACGTATGTAGCATGAGTAAATGATGGTATACATATCGTATGTCTAACAGAAATCGATCCATAGTTAAAGTGAGATCACGGACTAAACATGCAAGGCTGCAAAGATCAATACACAAAATGTGTTGAGGAATGATTCCTGTTTTATAAATTGCAGCTTCACTATTCCCCTGGCGATGAATGAAGGGAGACGGGCTAAATCTACAACACCTTCATTTATCATCTGTGATTTACAACGCGATTTATCTGCACAACGACTGAATGGTGAAAGTCAGATAAATAATGTCATTCTAAACAGACCTGTTTCTCTATGCGGTGCCGTACACCAGCAAATAAAACAGTCAGAATTATACTAAAAACAATACTAATATTAAAAGAATAGTAATCTTCACCATCATAACAAAAATCCACAGTTCCTTCCACCCAAAGCACGTGTCACATGATGTGAGGGACTTGAACCCAGCACCTTAATATAGACACAGCTATCTGGACCACACTACAAACACACCACAGGGCTCGGAGCAGACATAACGGGCTCCAACAGTGTGTGAATAGAGTATGAGCACCAAGTCCTACAGTCAGGCGAATACGCTCCACAATCAAAAGGTCACCTTTTATACAACAAAATGGAGTCAGATACATTCAGAGACCGTGAGTAGATGAGAACACAGGAGGTAGATGACTAGAGATGATGCTATTGGTCCTCTATTACAGGAGAATTAGTGTGGGGGTGGGGGGATCATACGATCGCCTCGGACCAATTATTTTTGTTGAGCATCTTAACCACATCCTCCTCTAACGAAGGCAGAGAGGCAGAGAGCCCCCGCCACACATCGTCATTACTACAGTCCTCCGTCTCCAAATTAAGGTCATGTAAAGTAGTAATTATGGCAAATGTGCAGCTTGGATGCAAGAGGGAAGGGAGGCTAATTCAGGCAAACTCAAGCGTGTGTGTGTGTGCATACATGTACTTGGCGCACACACACACACACACACACACACACAGAGAGAGAGAGAGAAAAAGAGAGATACACACACACCTCTGGGCAGAAAACTGCTGCCAAGGCGCGGCTGTGGCACAAAACATTAAAATAATCATTTTTGTACTCATCAATGAATTCCACTGTAGTGGATCATTCTAAAAGGAGTGATTAATTGAGGATAATTCAATGAAAAAGGAGACAGTGTCACTAATAAGGATTTTAGACTTCTTTTCTTGGCATTCATTTACCACAGATGACTTGGCTGTGAGACACGCCCACACTCACACCCTGAGAATGACAGTAGATTTGGCTTCACCAGCAGTGTAACAACTAACAGGATAATAGCAGGGTATTGAGTCTCTAAAGCTCCCTCCTGGGTCAGCACACAGAGGATTTACACACGGACAACTACGAGGCCGCGCACCACTCCAACGCCATCATTAAGTCTGCCGACGACACGACGGTGGTAGGCCCTGACCACCGAGGAGGTCATTGACCTGGCAGTGTGGCGCCAGGACAACAACGTGTCCCTCAACGTCAGCAAGACAAAGGAGCTGATCGGGGACTACAGGAAACGGAGGGTGAGCACGCCTCCATTCACATACACGGGGCTGTGGTGGAGCAGGTGGAGAGCTTCAAGTTCCTCGTGTCCACATCACTAAGGAATTAACATGTTCCACACACACCAACACAGTCGAGGAAACGGTGCCTCCCGGTCAGGAGGCTGAAAAGATTCTGCATGGGTCCTCAGATCCTCAGATCTACAGCTGCACTACTAAGAGCATCTTGACTGGCTGCATCACCTCTTAGTATGGAAACTGCTCTGCATCCGACCACAAGGCACTAGAGGGTAGTGAGAACAGCCCAGTACATCACTGGGGCTGAGCTCCCTGCTATCCAGGACCTCTATAAAAATAGCCAAAGACTCCAGCCACCCAAGTCATAGACTGTTCTCTCTGCTACCGCACTGCAAGCGGTACTGGAACAAACAGGACCCTGAACAAAGTGTACCCTTAAGCCATAAGACTGCTAAACAGTTAGTTAAATAGTTAACCAATTGCTACCTGGACTATCTGCATTGACCCCTTTTGCACTAACCTCTTTTGACTCGCATACGCTGCTGTTACAGTTTATTATCATCCTGTTGTCTAGTCACTTATCTCTACCTATATGTACATATCTACCTCAATTACCTCATACTCCTGCACATTGACTCCCTACTGGTACCCTGTGTATATAACCAAGTTATCATTGACTCCCTACTGGTACCCCGTGTATATAACCAAGTTATCATTGACTCCCTACTGGTACCCCGTGTATATAACCAAGTTATCATTGACTCCCTACTGGTACCCCGTGTATATAACCAAGTTATCATTGGCTCGGTACTGGTACCCCCGTGTATATAACCAAGTTATCATTGACTCAGTACTGGTACCCCGTGTATATAACCAAGTTATCATTGACTCAGTACTGGTACCCCGTGTATATAACCAAGTTATCATTGACTCAGTACTGGTACCCCGTGTATATAACCAAGTTATCATTGACTCAGTACTGGTACCCCGTGTATATAACCAAGTTATCATTGACTCAGTACTGGTACCCGTGTATATAACCAAGTTATCATTGACTCAGTACTGGTACCCGTGTATATAACCAAGTTATCATTGACTCAGTACTGGTACCCCGTGTATATAACCAAGTTATCATTGACTCAGTACTGGTACCCCGTGTATATAACCAAGTTATCATTGACTCAGTACTGGTACCCCGTGTATATAACCAAGTTATCATTGACTCCCTACTGGTACCCCGTGTATATAACAAAGTTATCATTGACTCAGTACTGGTACCCCGTGTATATAACCAAGTTATCATTGACTCAGTACTGGTACCCCGTGTATATAACCAAGTTATCATCGACTCAGTACTGGTACCCGTGTATATAGCAAGTTATCATTGACTCAGTACTAGTACCCCGTGTATATGGCCAAGTTATCATCGACTCAGTACTGGTACCCCGAGTATATAACCAAGTTATCATCGATTCAGTACTGGTACCCTGTGTATATAACCAAGTTATCATCGACTCAGTACTGGTACCCCGTGTATATGGCCAAGTTCTCATCGACTCAGTACTGGTACCCAGTGTATATGGCCAAGCTATCATTGACTCAGTACTGGTACCCCGTGAATATGGCCAAGTTCTCATCGACTCAGTACTGGTACCCCGTGAATATGGCCAAGTTCTCATCGACTCAGTACTGGTACCCCGTGAATATGGCCAAGTTCTCATCGACTCAGTACT
>NW_027038745.1:0-37121 GCF_034236695.1 Oncorhynchus nerka
GAAAGAAAACAGAGTGGAACAGAGAGGTACTACCAGAAAATGACCAGGCCATATCTCTCCCCCAGGCCATCACTCCCCCAGGCCGTATTTATAACACCAAGGCCATCTCTCCCCCAGGCCATATCTCTCCACCAGGCCATCTCTCCCCCAGGTCGTATTTATAACACCAAGGCCATCTCTCCCCCAGGCCATATCTCTCCACCAGGACATCTCTCCCCCAGGTCGTATTTATAACACCAAGGCCATCTCTCCCCCAGGCCATATCTCTCCACCAGGCTATCTCTCCCCCAGGCCGTATTTATAACACCAAGGCCATCTCTCCCCCAGGCCATCTCTCCCCCAGGCTGTATTTATAACACCATGGCCATCTCTCCTCCGGGCCATCTCTCCCCCAGGTCGTATTTATAACACCAAGGCCATCTCTCCACCAGGCCATCTCTCCCCCAGGCCGTATTTATAACACCAAGGCCATCTCTCCCCCAGGCCAAATCTCTCCACCAGGCCATCTCTCCCCCAGGCCATATCTATCCCCCAGGCCATATTTATAACACCAAGGCCATCTCTCCCCCAGGCCATATCTCTCCACCAGGCCATCTCTCCCCCAGGCCATATCTCTCCACCAGGCCATCTCTCCCCAAGGCCGTATTTATAACACCAAGGCCATCTCTCCCCCAGGCCATATCTCTCCACCAGGCCATCTCTCCCCAGGCCATATCTCTCCCCAGGCCATCTCTCCCCAGGCCATATCTCTCCACCAGGCCATCTCTCAACCAGGCCATCTCTCCCTAAGGCCATCTCTCCCTCAGGCCGTATTTATAACACTAAGGCCATCTCTCCCCCAGGCCATATCTCTCCCCCAGGCCATCTCTCCCCCAGGTCGTATTTATAACACCAAGGCCATCTCTCCCCAGGCTGTATTTATAACACCAAGGCCATCTCTCCCCAGGCCGTAGAGAAGCTGGTGCAGGCAGCAGAGTCAGGATGCCCCTCAGAGAAGGAGAAACAGATCGTTCTGAACTGTAGTCGTATGCTGACCCGCATCCTCCCCTACATCTTTGAGGACCAAGACTGGAGGGGCTTCTTCTGGTCCACGGTGCCTGGTGCTGGAAGAGCTGTGGTGAGTGTAGGGACCTCTTCTGGTCCACTGTGTCTGGTGCTAGAAGAGCTGTGGGGAGTGGGCGGTAGGTGTGTGGGAGTAAAACATAGCAGTATACTGTATGTAGATTTGGCTAGGGTTTGAGATACACTTACAGCACAGATGTAAGATCTTAATTTGATCACCCTGTTGCAGAATAACATTTTTTGCAATGCAGTAAATGTTTTATTTTTAGTGTATTTGTGGTTTAAAAAGGCTTCTGAAATGTGTCATTTCCACTTTGCAAATTTCTGACTTGATTTTCCCTTATGAAAAATATATCAACCCTTACAAACATGTCCATTAATTCTAATCCACATAATAATTCACATTTCCTGTTGCTGCAGGATTAGTTTCATGCTGTAGTAAACTGGCTCAAATGACCGTAGACCCTTATTATAATGGGGGCGTGATTTCATCTGCGCAGTGCTTTTGCACTATGAAAATGTTGCCACGGTGAGATTTGAAATGATAATCCCTATGGCTGCAGATCAGTGTAGGCTAACCTCTTACTGCAGCTAACACCCACATACTGTAGCTGCTGAAAGCACCAGTGTCCCATATTCCACAGATACTAGCCTGGTCTCAGATCTGGGACCAGGCTAGACAGACTCTACCACTGTTCCATTTTACAAACGCTTCATGGAAGATGTTAGTAAAAAATACCAGTCTATTGATTTGTCATCTCAACATGAATGAGTCTTAGATGTCTGTAGATCCCTCTGCACTGCAGCCAAGTGAGACTGGTGGATATGTGGGAGAATTGGCTTCTGTTGATAACAAAAAAAATTAAATACTTCATTCATCTGACTAATTAGTTTCCTCATTCCAGTAGATGGTATATGTTTCATCTATAGTACACCATGGTGGTGTTCGTTTGAGCACCGTTTTCTTATTGGACAAGTGTAGGTAGAGTCCCTGGCAGTTCTTCCATCAGCTGCCTAATGAGACATAACACAGAAATACATCATGATGATGAGAGAAAAACACATCTCCCCTTGTGCATATTCTACCTCTCCTGATTACATTGGTTTCTTCCTACATGGGAAGATAAGAGGAACTAGACTCCTAAAAGTTCAGTAGAACTCTAGTTCCTCATTAGACATTCAGAAATGTCAGGATTGACAAACAATTCATTCCGAAGTTCCTGGGTTTACTTTTCATCAGAATGAAAATAACATGAAAATGAAAGAATCATTGTCAGTGCTGTTACGAAAGATGTTTCTGTTCGCTATAGAAGGGTAACAAAGTGTAGAGGTTTAATGTTGTCCCCTCATCCTCCTGCCCCCACCCCTCTCATCCTCCTGTCCCCCTCATCCTCCTGCCTCCCACCCTCTCATCCTCTGTCCCTCCCATCCTCCTGTCCCCCACGCTCCTGCCCCCCACCCTCTCATCCTCCGGTCCCTCATCCTCCTGCCTCCCCACCCTCTCATCCTTCTGTCCCTCATCCCTCCTGTCCCCCACGCTCCTGTCCCCCACACTCCCATCCTTGCCTGTCCCCCCATCCACTCCTGCCTCCCACCCTCTCATCCTTCTGTCCCTCCCATCCTCTCCTGTCCCCCACGCTCCTGTCCCCACACTCCCATCATCCCTGTCCCCCCATCCTCTGCCCCCCACCTCCCATCCTCCTGTCCCCCCATCATCCACCCCCCATACCCTCTCATCCTCCTGTCCATCCCATCCTCCTGTCCCTCCCATCCTCCTGTCCCCCTCCATCATCCTGTCCCCTCCATCCTAATCACCCCATCCTCCTGTCCACTCCATCCTCCTGTCCACTCCATCCTCCTGCCCCCCACCCTCTCATCCTCCTGTCCCTCCCATCCTCCTGCCCCCATCATCTGTCCCCTCCTGTCCCTCCCCATACCTCCTGCCCCCCATCCTCCTGCCCCCCATCCTCCCTGTCCCCTCCATCCTCCTGTCCACCCATCCTCCTGTCCTCCATCATCCTAATCCTCCATCCTCCTGTCCCTCCCATCCTCCTGTCCCTCCCCATCCTCCTAGTCCACTCCATCATCTGTGCCTCCATCCTCCTGTCCTCCATCCTCCTGTCCCCTCCATCCTCTGTCCCTCCCATCCTCCCTGTCCCTCCCATCCTCTGTCCCTCCATCCCTCCTGTGCCTCCATCCTCCTGTCCTACTCCATCCTCCTGTCCCTCCATCCTCTGTCCTCTGTTCTCTGTTGCCTCCATCATCCTGTCCCTCCATCCTCCTGTCCCCTCCATCCTCCTGTCCCCTCCATCCTCCTGTCCCTCCACTCCTCTGTCCCCTCCCATCCTCTGTCCTCCCATCCTCCTGTGCCTCCATCCTCCTGTGCCTCCATCCTCATGTCCCCTCCATCCTCTGTCCCCTCCATCATCCTGTCCCCTCCATCCTCCTGTCGCCTCCATCCTCCTGTCCCCTCCATCCTCCCCTGTCCCCTCCATCCTCCTGTCCCTCCATTCTCCCTGTCCTCCATCCTCCCTGTCCCCTCCATCCTCCTGTCACCTCCATCTCCTGTCCCCTCCATTCTCCTGTCCACTCATTCTCCTGTCCCCTCCATTCTCTGTCCCTCCATCCTCTGTCCCCCTCCATCCTCCTGTCCCCTCCATTCTCCTGTCCACTCATTCTCTGTCCCCTCCATTCTCCCTGTCCCTCCATTCTCCTGTCACTCCATCCTCCTGTCCACTCCATCCTCCTGTCCCCCATCCTCCTGTCCACTCCATTCTCCTGTCCCCTCCATCCTCCTGTCCACTCCATCCTCCTGTCCACTCCATTCTCCTGTCCCCTCCATCCTCTTGTCCACTCCATCCTCCTGTCCCCCATCCTCCTGTCCCCTCCATTCACCTGTCCCCCATCCTCCTGTCCCCTCCATCCTCTTGTCCACTCCATTCTCCTGTCCACTCCATCCTCCTGTCCCCTCCATCCTCCTGTCCCCTCCATTCTCCTGTCCACTCCATTCTCCTGTCCCCTCCATTCTCATCCCCTCATTCTCCCCGTCCACTCCATCCTCCTGTCCTCTCCATCCTCCTGTCCCCCATCTCCTGTCCCTCCATTCTCCTGTCTCCTCCATCTCTTGTCCACTCCATCACTCCTGTCCACTCCCATCCTCCTGTCCCCATCCTCCTGTCACTCATTCTCCTGTCCCCTCCATCCTCCTGTCCACTCCATCCTCTGTCCTCCATTCTCCTGTCCCCTCCATCTCTTGTCCTCCCATCCTCCTGTCCTCCATCCTCCTGTCCCCATCCTCCCAACCCTCCATCCTCCTGTCCCTCCATCCTCCTGTCCCCTCATCCTCCTGCCCCCCATCCTCCTGTCACTCCATCCTCCTGTCCTCCATCCTCCTGTCCCTCTATTCTCCTGTCCCCTCCATCCTCCTGCCCCCCATCCTCTGTCCCCTCCATCCTCCTGTCCCCTCCATCCTCCTGTCCACTCCATCATCCTGTCCCCTCCATCCTCTGCCCCCTCCATCCTCCTGTCCCCTCCCATCCTCCTGTCCCCTCCATCCTCCTGCCCCCCATCCTCCTGTCCCCTCCATCCTCCTGTCCCTCCATCCTCCTGTCCCTCCATCTGTCCCCCATCACTCCTGTCCTCCATCCTCTGTCACTCATCTCCTGTCCCCTCCATCCTCTTGTCCACCCCATCCTCCTGTCCACTCTATTCTCTGTCCCCTCCATCCTCCTGTCCACTCCATCCTCCTGTCCCCTCCATCCTCCTGTCCCCTCCATCCTCCTGTCCCTCCATCCTCTGTCCCCTCCATCCTCTGTCCCCTCCATCCTCCTGTCCCCTCCATCCTCCTGTCCACTCCATCCTCCTGTCCCCTCCATTCTCCTGTCCCCTCCATCCTCCTGTCCACTCCATCCTCCTGTCCCCTCCATCCTCCTGTCCCCTCCATCCTCCTGTCCACTCCATTCTCCTGTCCCCTCCATTCTCCTGTCCCCTCCATCCTCCTGTCCCCTCCATTCACCTGTCCCCCATCCTCCTGTCCACTCCATCCTCCTGTCCCCCATCCTCCTGTCCCCTCCATCCTCCTGTCCCCCATCCTCCTGTCCCCTCCATCCTCCTGTCCCCTCCATCCTCTTGTCCACCCCATCCTCCTGTCCTTCCCATCCTCTGTCCCTCCATCCTCTTGTCCACCCCATCCTCCTGTCCCCCCCCATCCTCCTGTCCCCTCCATTCTCCTGTCCCCCATCCTCCTGTCCACTCCATCCTCCTGTCCCCTCCATCCTCCTGTCCCCCATCCTCCTGTCCCCTCCATCCTCCTGTCCACTCTATTCTCCTGTCCCCTCCATCCTCTTGTCCACCCCATCCTCCTGTCCCCTCCATCCTCCTGTCCACTCCATCCTCCTGTCCACTCTATTCTCCTGTCCCCTCCATCCTCCTGTCCACTCTATTCTCCTGTCCCCTCCATCCTCCTGTCCACTCTATTCTCCTGTCCCCTCCATCCTCCTGTCCCCTCCATCCTCCTGTCCCCTCCATTCACCTGTCCCCATCCTCCTGTCCCCTCCATCCTCTTGTCCACCCCATCCTCCTGTCCACCCCATCCTCCTGTCCCCTCCATCCTCTTGTCCACCCCATCCTCCTGTCCACCTCATCCTCCTGTCCACTCCATCCTCCTGTCCCCTCTCCTCCTTCACAGACAGATGAGATGGATGATGATGGAGCTCGTCCACTGGCTGAGTCTCTGCTCCTGGCCATGGCCGACCTGCTGTTCTGTCTGACTTCACTGTGAACAGCCACCGGAGAGGACCTGTGAGTCTCATCGGATCCAGTGCTTATTCATTTTGATTGAACCTTTATTTTAGCAGGGAGTCCCATTGAGACCAAGGCCTCTTTTGCAAGGGAGCCCTGCAGCTTAACAATTACACAACAATTACCCAATCACAGCAGCATAGGAAATACACCAAGAAAATACAAAAACACAAAACACAATGATAAAAAACAACACATTCCTCAGTAAAGAGGTCTTGAAGTGGGGCGCTGAGAAAAATGTTTGTCTTGTGAGTGAAAACTTGAACCTTGGGAGAATTTTGTGCAACTTCCCGCGCGCGTTTACAGTGAACATTAAGCCTGTACCCTTACAGTTTTAGACAGTAACCAATAGGCTGTGCCCTTACAGTTGTAGACGGTAGCCAATAGGCTGTACCCTTACAGTTGTAGACGGTATCCAATAGGCTGTACCCTTACAGTTGTAGACGGTAGCCAATAGGCTGTACCCTTACAGTTGTAGATGGTAGCCAATAGGCTGTGCCCTTACAGTTGTAGACGGTAGCCAATAGGCTGTACCCTTACAGTTGTAGATGGTAGCCAATAGGCTGTGCCCTTACAGTTGTAGACTGTAGCCAATAGGCTGTACCCTTACAGTTGTAGATGGTAGCCAATAGGCTGTGCCCTTACAGTTGTAGACGGTAGCCAATAGGCTGTACCCTTACCGTTTTAGACGGTAGCCAATAGGCTGTACACTTACAGTTTTAGACGGTAGCCAATAGGCTGTACCCTTACAGTTTTAAACGGTAGCCAATAGGCTGTACCCAGTTTTAAACAGTTTTAAACGGTAGCCAATAGGCTGTACACTTACAGTTTTAGACGGTAGCCAATAGGCTGTACCCTTACAGTTTTAAACGGTAGCCAATAGGCTGTACCCTTACCGTTTTAAACGGTAGCCAATAGGCTGTACACTTACAGTTTTAGACGGTAGCCAATAGGCTGTACCCTTACCGTTTTAATGGAGCAAATCCCATAACATTTTCACATGGAAATAGCTTTTGATTTCTATGATACAGTAGCCTGTAGGTGGTGTTCAATACAGACCTACATTGCATGAAACTTTTAAAAACGTTTTTACATTATGAAGGCCTTAACATTAATTTATCATTTGTTTTGTCTGTAACACCATGCGCCAAGGTGACTGTAAATTGCAAATAACCACTTTACGAAATAAAATGAATGAAGGAATATAAAGAAACGTGCACACAAGCACGGCTCTGATCTGAACTGATCTGAAAAGCGCATTCGCTCGAGGGTGGTTGAAAGACCGCTCATGGGCTGCCAATAGAATTCTACTCTCCGTTGCCTACAATAAAATATACTCAATCTTGCAAAGTTAGATTTGTATCGGTTTGTTGCATTGACAATAGGCTGATATAATGTTGATTCGATCACAGAAAAATCGCTGATCTATATTGTGCAAACTAATGGGGCGAACTCACTGAAGTTCAATTTCTTGCGTCTCTACACTGCCTGGCATTTCTTCTGCAAAGCAGTCCTGGAGGAGGTGGGCGGCAACTGAGTCAACTGAGTCACACAGCACCTTGCTCTACCAACTGACCCACAAGGCACCTTGCTCTACCAACTGAACCACACAGCACCGTGCTCTACCAACTGAACCACACAGCACCGTGCTCTACCAACTGAACCACACAGCACCGTGCTCTACCAACTTAGCCACACAGCACCGTGCTCTACCAACTGAACCACACGGCACCGTGCTCTACCAACTGAACCACACGGCACCATGCTCTACCAACTGAGCCACACAGCACCATGCTCTACCAACTTAGCCACACAGCACCGTGCTCTACCAACGGAACCACACAGCACCGTGCTCTACCAACTTAGCCACACAGCACCATGCTCTACCAACTGAACCACACGGCACCATGCTCTACCAACTGAACCACACGGCACCATGCTCTACCAACTGAACCACACGGCACCATGCTCTACCAACTGAGCCACACAGCACCGTGCTCTACCAACTGAACCACACAGCACCGTGCTCTACCAGCTGAACCACATGGCACCGTGCTCTACCAACTGAACCACACAGCACCGTGCTCTACCAGCTTAGCCACACAGCACCGTGCTCTACCAGCTTAGCCACACAGCACCGTGCTCTACCAACTTAGCCACACAGCACCGTGCTCTACCAACTGAACCACACAGCACCGTGCTCTACCAGCTTAGCCACACAGCACCGTGCTCTACCAGCTTAGCCACACAGCACCGTGCTCTACCAGCTTAGCCACACAGCACCGTGCTCTACCAACTTAGCCACACAGCACCGTGCTCTACCAACTGAACCACACAGCACTGTGCTCTACCAGCTGAACCACACGGCACCATGCTCTACCAACTGAACCACACAGCACCGTGCTCTACCAACGGAACCACACAGCACCGTGCTCTACCAACTTAGCCACACAGCACCGTTCTCTACCAACTGAACCACACAGCACCTTGCTCTACCAACTGAACCACATGGCACCTTGCTCTACCAACTGAACCACACAGCACCATGCTCTACCAGCTTAGCCACACAGCACCGTGCTCTACCAACTTAGCCACACAGCACCATGCTCTACCAACTGAACCACACGGCACCATGCTCTACCAACTGAACCACACGGCACCATACCACCTTAGGTCTCTCTGTGAAATTGTGCACTGACTCGTTGTTAGCCTCATATGATGTATTCATTGCTTTAGATGACTGAACAGTGATGTGATGGTGTACGGAGCAGAGGTAGCTCTCTCCCAGTAGTTATTGGGATTGATGGTCCCATGATGATGTCACCATCCTACAGGACTCTGTGGAGGACATGCAGACCATAGACAGCTGTGAGTATATCTGGGAGGCAGGGGTGGGGTTCGCCCAGTCCCCCCCACTCAACTACATCCACGACCTCAACAGGTGAGTCACAGTGATGAGAGTCCTTATGTTGACTTCTGTGTTCTGATGATCTTTCTATCCTCTGTCTCTCTCTCTCTTTCTACCCCCACTATCTCTCTCTCCCTCTCTCTCTCTCTCTCTCTCTCTCGCTCTCTCTACCTCTCTCTCTCTCCCCACTTTTAATTCAATTTCAATTCAAGGGATATATTGGCATAGGAAAGCAAGTGAAATAGATAATAAACAATAAGAAATATACAGTAAACATTACACTCACAAAGTTCCAAAAGTGTAAGTATATATTATGTATATATAGAGTGTTGTAATGATGTGCAAATAGTTAAAGTGAACCTCTTTCTATGTCTGATTTTCACCACTCAGGACAGAGCTGCTGAGGCTGCTGCTAACCTGTTTCTCTGAGGCCATGTACCTCCCTCCCTCCTCAGACAACACCATCCTCAACCCCTGGGTCAGCTTCTTCTGCTCCACAGAGAACAGGTGAGGTACACACACACACACACACACACACACACACACACACACACACACACACCACATAATTTCCCCCTAACAATAACTGACACAAGTGATTATTTCCCTCCGTCCACCTACCTCAGGCATGCCCTGCCTCTCTTCACCTCCCTGGTAAACGTGGTGTGTGCCTACGACCCGGTGGGCTATGGCATCCCTTACAATCACCTGCTCTTCTCCGACTACCGGGAGCAGCTGGTGGAGCAGGCCGTGCAGATCCTCATCGTCACCCTGGAGCATGATGGAGGAGGGCTGGCCCACCGACCCCCCTCTCCCTCCAGCATGGAGGACCAGGATGTAAGGCCTGGACCCTTCTGTACAGGGGGAGAGTGATGCTGTGTGTGTGTGTGTGTCTCTCTGTCTGTGTGTCTCTCGCATTTAATTCAACATTCAGAGACCAGGGGCCTGTCATGATACATTGTGTTAACATTCACCTTCAGAGACCAGGGGTCTGTCATGATACATTGTGTTAACATTCACCTGTAGAGACCAGGGGTCTGTCATGATACATTGTGTTAACATTCACCTGTAGAGACCAGGGGTCTGTCATGATACATTGTGTTAACATTCACCTGTAGAGACCAGGGGTCTGTCATGATACATTGTGTTAACATTCACCTGTAGAGACCAGGGGTCTGTCATGATACATTGTGTTAACATTCACCTGTAGAGACCAGGGGTCTGTCATGATACATTGTGTTAACATTCACCTGTAGAGACCAGGGGTCTGTCATGATACATTGTGTTAACATTCACCTTCAGAGACCAGGGATCTGTCATGATACATTGTGTTAACATTCACCTTCAGAGACCAGGGATCTGTCATGATACATTGTGTTAACATTCACCTGTAGAGACCAGGGATCTGTCATGATACATTGACATTGTGTTAACATTCACCTGTAGAGACCAGGGATCTGTCATGATACATTGTGTTAACATTCACCTGTAGAGACCAGGGATCTGTCATGATACATTGTGTCAACATTCACCTGTAGAGACCAGGGGCCTGTCATGATACATTGTGTTAACATTCACCTTGAGAGACCAGGGGCCTGTCATGATACATTGTGTTAACATTCACCTTCAGAGACCAGGGGCCTGTCATGATACATTGTGTTAACATTCACCTGTAGAGACCAGGGGTCTGTCATGATACATTGTGTTAACATTCACCTTCAGAGACCAGGGGCCTGTCATGATACATTGACATTGTGTTAACATTCACCTGTAGAGACCAGGGGCCTGTGAATGTTAACACAATGTGTCATGACAGAGCCCTGGTCTCACCTGAATGAGACCTGGTCTCTGGAAGGGGTATGTATCATGACAGGCCCCTGGTCTCTACAGGTGAATGTTAACACAATGTATCATGACAGGCCCCTGGTCTCTACAGGTGAATGTTAACACAATGTATCATGACAGGCCCCTGGTCTCTACAGGTGAATGTTAACACAATGTCAATGTATCATGACAGGCCCCTGGTCTCTGAAGGTGAATGTTAACACAATGTATCATGACAGGCCCATGGTCTCTACAGGTGAATGTTAACACAATGTATCATGACAGGCCCCTGGTCTCTACAGGTGAATGTTAACACAATGTCAATGTATCATGACAGGCCCCTGTCTATCATGATGTTAACACAATGTAACATGTCATGGACCAGGTGAATGTTAACACAATGTATCATGTCATGATACATTGTCATGATACATTGTGTTAACATTCACCTGCAGAGACCTGGGGCCTGTCATGATACATTGTGTTAACATTCACCTTCAGAGACCAGGGGCCTGTCATGGCCCTCAGTTGTTGCTGTTACATCATTGTTCTCTGTCTCTCTGCAGTCTGTGGGCCCTGACAACCTGTTTGTAAACTACCTTTCCAGAATTCACAGGGAAGAGGTACAGCCATTTTTCTTCTTGTCATATTTTTCACACATTTCAAAGCAAATCAAATCAAATTGTATTTGTCACATGCACCAAATACAACAGGTGTAGATCTTACAGTGAAACGCTTACTTACAAGCCCTTAACCAACAATGCAGTTCAATAAATAGATTTAGGAAAATATTTACTAAATAAACTAAAGTAAAAAATGTAACACAATAAAATGGCTACAATAAAATGACTGTAGTCCGGGTGGCCATTTGATGAATTGTTCAGCAGTTTTATAGCTTGGAGGTTGTTCAGCAGTTTTATAGCTTGGAGGTAGAAACTGTTAAGGAGCCTATTGGTCCTAGACATCCTCCTTTAAATGGTGCATTACATGTAGACTGAATGCTACACTGTTTTAGTTGTGAGGAATGTTCAGGTCTGACCCTAGTCTGAAGGTCTGACCCTAGTCTGAAGGTCAGGCCCTAGTCTAAAGGTCTGACCCTAGTCTGAAGGTCTGACCCTAGTCTAAAGGTCTGACCCTAGTCTGAAGGTCTGACCCTAGTCTGAAGGTCTGACCCTAGTCTAAAGGTCTGACCCTAGTCTGAAGGTCTGACCCTAGTCTGAAGGTCTGACCCTAGTCTAAAGGTCTGACCCTAGTCTAAAGGTCTGACCCTAGTCTGAAGGTCTGACCCTAGTCTAAAGGTCTGACCCTAGTCTAAAGGTCTGACCCTAGTCTGAAGGTCTGACCCTAGTCTAAAGGTCTGACCCTAGTCTAAAGGTCTGACCCTAGTCTGAAGGTCTGACCCTAGTCTGAAGGTCTGACCCTAGTCTAAAGGTCTGACCCTAGTCTAAAGGTCTGACCCTAGTCTGAAGGTCTGACCCTAGTCTAAAAGTCTGACCCTAGTCTAAAGGTCTGACCCTAGTCTGAAGGTCTGACCTAGTCTAAAGGTCTGACCCTAGTCTAAAGGTCTGACCCTAGTCTGAAGGTCTGACCCTAGTCTGAAGGTCTGACCCTAGTCTAAAGGTCTGACCCTAGTCTGAAGGTCTGACCCTAGTCTGAAGGTCTGACCCTAGTCTAAAGGTCTGACCCTAGTCTGAAGGTCTGACCCTAGTCTGAAGGTCTGACCCTAGTCTAAAGGTCTGACCCTAGTCTGAAGGTCTGACCCTAGTCTAAAGGTCTGACCCTAGTCTAAAGGTCTGACCCTAGTCTGAAGGTCTGACCCTAGTCTAAAGGTCTGACCCTAGTCTAAAGGTCTGACCCTAGTCTGAAGGTCTGACCCTAGTCTAAAAGTCTGACCCTAGTCTAAAGGTCTGACCCTAGTCTGAAGGTCTGACCCTAGTCTAAAGGTCTGACCCTAGTCTAAAGGTCTGACCCTAGTCTGAAGGTCTGACCCTAGTCTGAAGGTCTGACCCTAGTCTAAAGGTCTGACCCTAGTCTGAAGGTCTGACCCTAGTCTAAAGGTCTGACCCTAGTCTGAAGGTCTGACCCTAGTCTAAAGGTCTGACCCTAGTCTGAAAGTCTGACCCTAGTCTGAAGGTCTGACCCTAGTCTAAAGGTCTGACCCTAGTCTAAAGGTCCGACCCTAGTCTGAAGGTCTGACCTTAGTCTAAAGGTCTGACCCTAGTCTAAAGGTCTGACCCTAGTCTGAAGGTCTGACCCTAGTCTAAAGGTCTGACCCTACTCTAAAGGTCTGACCCTAGTCTGAAGGTCTGACCCTAGTCTAAAAGTCTGACCCTAGTCTGAAGGTCTGACCCTAGTCTAAAGGTCTGACCCTAGTCTGAAGGTCTGACCCTAGTCTGAAGTTCTGACCCTAGTCTGAAGTTCTGACCCTAGTCTGAAGTTCTGACCCTAGTCTAAAGGTCTGACCCTAGTCTAAAGTTCTGACCCTAGTCTGAAGGTCTGACTCTAGTCTGAAGGTCTGACCCTAGTCTAAAGGTCTGACCTAGTCTAAAGGTCTGACCCTAGTCTAAAGGTCTGACCCTAGTCTGAAGGTCTGACCCTAGTCTGAAGGTCTGACCCTAGTCTGAAGGTCTGACCTAGTCTAAAGGTCTGACCCTAGTCTAAAGGTCTGACCCTAGTCTGAAGGTCTGACCCTAGTCTAAAGGTCTGACCCTAGTCTAAAGGTCTGACCCTAGTCTAAAGGTCTGACCCTAGTCTAAAGGTCTGACCCTAGTCTAAAGGTCTGACCCTAGTCTGAAGGTCTGACCCTAGTCTGAAGGTCTGACCCTAGTCTAAAGGTCTGACCCTAGTCTGAAGGTCTGACCCTAGTCTAAAGGTCTGACCCTAGTCTAAAGGTCTGACCCTAGTCTGAAGGTCTGACCCTAGTCTAAAGGTCTGACCCTAGTCTAAAGGTCTGACCCTAGTCTAAAGGTCTGACCCTAGTCTGAAGGTCTGACCCTAGTCTAAAGGTCTGACCCTAGTCTGAAGGTCTGACCCTAGTCTGAAGGTCTGACCCTAGTCTGAAGGTCTGACCCTAGTCTAAAGGTCTGACCCTAGTCTAAAGGTCTGACCCTAGTCTGAAGGTCTGACCCTAGTCTAAAGGTCTGACCCTAGTCTAAAGGTCCGACCCTAGTCTGAAGGTCTGACCTTAGTCTAAAGGTCTGACCCTAGTCTAAAGGTCTGACCCTAGTCTGAAGGTCTGACCCTAGTCTAAAGGTCTGACCCTACTCTAAAGGTCTGACCCTAGTCTGAAGGTCTGACCCTAGTCTAAAGGTCTGACCCTAGTCTGAAGGTCTGACCCTAGTCTAAAGGTCTGACCCTAGTCTGAAGGTCTGACCCTAGTCTGAAGTTCTGACCCTAGTCTGAAGTTCTGACCCTAGTCTGAAGTTCTGACCCTAGTCTAAAGGTCTGACCCTAGTCTAAAGTTCTGACCCTAGTCTGAAGGTCTGACTCTAGTCTGAAGGTCTGACCCTAGTCTAAAGGTCTGACCCTAGTCTAAAGGTCTGACCCTACTCTAAAGGTCTGACCCTAGTCTGAAGGTCTGACCCTAGTCTGAAGGTCTGACCCTAGTCTAAAGGTCTGACCCTAGTCTAAAGGTCTGACCCTAGTCTAAAGGTCTGACCCTAGTCTGAAGGTCTGACTCTAGTCTAAAAGTCTGACCCTAGTCTGAAGGTCTGACCCTAGTCTAAAGGTCTGACCCTAGTCTAAAGGTCTGACCCTAGTCTGAAGGTCTGACCCTAGTCTGAAGGTCTGACCCTAGTCTAAAGGTCTGACCCTAGTCTAAAGGTCTGACCCTAGTCTGAAGGTCTGACCCTAGTCTGAAGGTCTGACCCTAGTCTAAAGGTCTGACCCTAGTCTAAAGGTCTGACCCTAGTCTGAAGGTCTGACCCTAGTCTGAAGGTCTGACCCTAGTCTAAAGGTCTGACCCTAGTCTGAAGGTCTGACCCTAGTCTGAAGGTCTGACCCTAGTCTAAAGGTCTGACCCTAGTCTGAAAGTCTGACCCTAGTCTGAAGGTCTGACCCTAGTCTAAAGGTCTGACCCTAGTCTAAAGGTCCGACCCTAGTCTGAAGGTCTGACCTTAGTCTAAAGGTCTGACCCTAGTCTAAAGGTCCGACCCTAGTCTGAAGGTCTGACCCTAGTCTGAAGGTCTGACCCTAGTCTAAAGGTCTGACCCTAGTCTGAAGGTCTGACCCTAGTCTAAAGGTCTGACCCTAGTCTAAAGGTCTGACCCTAGTCTGAAGGTCTGACCCTAGTCTAAAAGTCTGACCCTAGTCTGAAGGTCTGACCCTAGTCTAAAGTTCTGACCCTAGTCTAAAGGTCTGACCCTAGTCTGAAGGTCTGACCCTAGTCTGAAGGTCTGACCCTAGTCTAAAGGTCTGACCCTAGTCTAAAGGTCTGACCCTAGTGAAAGGTCTGACCTGAAGGTCTGACCTAGTCTGAAGGTCTGACCCTAGTCTAAAGGTCTGACCCTAGTCTAAAGGTCTGACCCTAGTCTGAAGGTCTGACCCTAGTCTGAAGGTCTGACCCTAGTCTAAAGGTCTGACCCTAGTCTGAAGGTCTGACCCTAGTCTGAAGGTCTGACCCTAGTCTAAAGGTCTGACCCTAGTCTAAAGGTCTGACCCTAGTCTGAAGGTCTGACCCTAGTCTGAAGGTCTGACCCTAGTCTAAAGGTCTGACCCTAGTCTGAAGTCTGAAGGTAAAGGTCTGACCCTAGTCTGAAGGTCTGACCCTAGTCTAAAGGTCTGACCCTAGTCTGAAGGTCTGACCCTAGTCTGAAGGTCTGACCTTAGTCTAAAGGTCTGACCCTAGTCTAAAGGTCTGACCCTAGTCTGAAGGTCTGACCCTAGTCTAAAGGTCTGACCCTACTCTAAAGGTCTGACCCTAGTCTGAAGGTCTGACCCTAGTCTAAAGGTCTGACCCTAGTCTAAAGGTCTGACCCTAGTCTAAAGGTCTGACCCTAGTCTGAAGGTCTGACTCTAGTCTGAAGGTCTCACCCTAGTCTAAAGGTCATGTGACCCCCCCCCAGTAGGACTATTACTTTGTAGTTCTCTCTTCTTTGTAGTTCTCTCTTCTTTGTAGTTCTCTCTTTGTAGTTCTCCCTTCTTTGTAGTTCTCTCTTTGTAGTTCTCCCTTCTTTGTAGTTCTCTCTTCAATCATGTTTACACGCTTTCTCCTCTAATGGTACATCACAAGTGCAGCTTTGCTATGTGAACAGACATTGGTCTAAAGCTCTCAAATTAAGATGTGAACCTCAAAGCCTGCTTGTGTCACCCCCTCTCCAGGACTATGACTTTGTGTTGAAGGGACTGGCTCGCCTGTTGGTAAACCCTCTGATGCAGACCTACCTGCCCAACTCCACCAAGAAGATCCAGTTCCACCAGGAGCTGCTGGTGCTCTTCTGGAAGCTCTGTGACTTCAATAAGGTCATTTATAATATATTATTATTGTACATTACTATCATATTATATATTATAATAAGGTAGGAGACTAGCCTGATCCCAGATCTGTGTTATTCCTTACCATACTGTAGGAGTTCTAAGCTATACAGCACAAACAGATCTAGGACCAGGCTGGTAGGAAACCATACAGGTTGTTATTGTGTGGACTGTATTCGTTTGAGCCACGTTAAATTAGAAGAAAAAAAAACATTTTAGCTAGATGCACCTTCTGACATCATCATCAGTGAATAGACAACAGGTAGAAGACAGGTACACACATAATATATCATATTGACATAATCAGTGAATACACAACAGGTAGAAGACAGGTACATACATAATATATCATATTGACATAATCAGTGAATAATATATCATATTGACATAATCAGTGAATACACAACAGGTAGAAGACAGGTACATACATAATATATCATATTGACATAATCAGTGAATACACAACAGGTACACACATAATATATCATATTGACATAATCAGTGAATACACAACAGGTACATACATAATATATCATATTGACATAATCAGTGAATACACAACAGGTAGAAGACAGGTACATACATAATATATCATATTGACATAATCAGTGAATACACAACAGGTACATACATAATATATCATATTGACATAATCAGTGAATACACAACAGGTAGAAGACAGGTACATACATAATATATCATATTGACATAATCAGTGAATAGACAACAGGTAGAAGACAGGTACGGTTGAAGTCAGAATTTTACATACACTTAGGTTGGAGTCATTAAAACTTGTTTTTCAACAACTCCACAAATGTCTTGTTAACAAACTATAGTTTCGGCAAGTCGGTTAGGACATCTACTTTGTGCATGACACAAGTAATTTTTCCAACAATTTTTTGCAGACAGATTAGTTCACTTATAATTCACTGTATCACAATTCCAGTGGGTCAGAGGTTTACATACACTAAGTTGACTGTGCCTTTAAACAGCTTGGAAAATTCCAGAAAATTATGTCATGGCTTTAGAAGCTTCGGATATGCTAATTGACATCATTTGAGTCAATTGGATGTGTACCTGTGCATGTATTTCAAGGCCTACCTTCAAACTCAGTGTCTCTTTGCTTGGCATCATGGGAAAATCAAAAGAAATCAGCCAAGACCTCAGGAATAAAAATTGTAGACCTCCACAAGTCTGGTTCATCCTTGGGAGCAAGTTCCAAATGCCTGAAGGTACCACGTTCATCTGTACAAACAATAGTACACAAGTATAAACACCATGGAACCACGAAGCCGTCATACCGCTCAGGAAGGAGACGCGTTCTGTCTCCTAGAGATGAACGTACTTTGGTGCGAAACGTGCAAATGAATCCCAGAACAACAGCAAAGGACCTTGTGAAGATGCTGGAGGAAACAGGTACAGAAGTAACTATATCCACAGTAAAACGAGTCCCCTATCGACGTAACCTGAAAGGCCGCTCAGCAAGTAAGAAGCCACTGCTCCAAAAAAAAGGCAGACTACCGTTTGCAACTGCACATGGGGACAAAGATCATACTTTTTGGAGAAATGTCCTCTGGTCTGATGAAACAAAAATAGAACTGTTTGGCCCTAGTGACCATCATTATGTTTGGAGGAAAAAGGGGGAGGCTTGCAAGACGAAGAACAACATCCCAACCATGAAACATGGGGTGGCAGCATCATGTTGTGGGGGTGCTTTGCTGCAGGAGGGACTGGTGCACTTCACAAAATAGATGGCGTCATGAGGTAGGAAAATTATGTGGATATATTGAAGCAACATCTAAAGACATCAGGAAGTTAAAGCTTGGTCGCAAATGGGTCTTCCAAATGGACAATGACCCCAAGCACACTCCCAAAGTTGTGGCAAAATGGCTTAAGGACAACAAAGTCAAGGTATTGGAGTGGCCATCACAAAGCCCTGACTTCAATCCCATAGAAAATGTGTGGACAGAACTGAAAAAATGTGTGCGAGCAAGGAGGCCTACAAATGTGATTCAGTTACACCAGCTCTGTCAGGAGGAATGGACCAAATTTCACCCAACTTATTGTGGCAAGCTTGTGGAAGGCTACCCAAAACGTTTGATCCAAGTTAAACAATTTAAAGGCAATGCTCCCAAATACTAACTGAGTATATGTAAACTTCTGACCCACAGGGAATGTGATGAAAGAAATTAAAACTGAAATAAATAATTCTCTCTACCATTATTCTGACATTTCATATTCTTAAAATAAAGTGGTGATCCTAACTGACCTTGTGAAAAACTGAGTTTAAATGTATTTGGCTAAGGTGTATGTAGACTTCCGACTTCAACTGTACATACATAATATACCATATTTACATCACCAGTGAATACACAAAATGTAGAAGACAGGTACAAACATAGTATACCATATTGACAGTAATGTTACATTTAGTAGCCGAGATGATCAAAATCTTCATTGAAGATTAAAAGAGTCAAAATAGAATAGATAATAAAAGAGTCAAAATAGAATAGAGGGATTGCCTGCCCTCAACAGAGATAGAATAGAGGAATAGCCTACCCTCAACAGAGATAGAATAGAGGAATAGCCTGCCCTCAACAGAGATAGAATAGAGGAATAGCCTGCCCTCAACAGAGATAGAATAGAGGAATAGCCGACCCTCAACAGAGATAGAATAGAGGAATAGCCTACCCTCAACAGAGATAGAATAGAGGAATAGCCTGCCCTCAACAGAGATAGAATAGAGGAATAGCCTGCCCTCAACAGAGATAGAATAGAGGAATAGCCTGCCCTCAACAGAGATAGAATAGAGGAATAGCCTACCCTCAACAGAGATAGAATAGAGGAATAGCCTGCCCTCAACAGAGATAGAATGGAGGAATAGCCGACCCTCAACAGAGATAGAATAGAGGAATAGCCTGCCCTCAACAGAGATAGAATGGAGGAATAGCCTGCCCTCAACAGGGATAGAATAGAGGAATAGCCGACCCTCAACAGAGATAGAATAGAGGAATAGCCTGCCCTCAACAGAGATAGAATAGAGGAATAGAATAGAGGAATAGAATAGAGGAATAGCCTGCCCTCAACAGAGATAGAATAGAGGAATAGAATAGAGGAATAGCCTGCCCTCAACAGAGACAGAATAGAGGAATAGCCTGCCCTCAACAGAGATAGAATAGAGGAATAGCCTACCCTCAACAGAGATAGAATAGAGGAATAGAATAGAGGAATAGCCTGCCCTCAACAGAGATAGAATAGAGGAATAGCCTGCCCTCAACAGAGATAGAATAGAGAAATAGAATAGAGGAATAGCCTGCCCTCAACAGAGATAGAATAGAGGAATAGCCTGCCCTCAACAGAGATAGAATAGAGGAATAGCCTGACCCCAACAGAGATAGAATAGAGGAAAAGCCGACCCTCAACAGAGATAGAATAGAGGAATAGAATAGAGGAATAGCCTGCCCTCAACAGAGATAGAATAGAGGAATAGCCTGCCCTCAACAGAGATAGAATAGAGGAATAGAATAGAGGAATAGCCTGCCCTCAACAGAGATAGAATAGAGGAATAGAATAGAGGAATAGCCTACCCTCAACAGAGATAGAATAGAGGAATCGCCTGCCCTCAACAGAGATAGAATAGAGGAATAGCCTGCCCTCAACAGGGATAGAATAGAGGAATTGCCTGCCCTCAACAGAGATAGAATAGAGGAATAGCCTGCCCTCAACAGGGATAGAATAGAGGAATAGCCTGCCCTCAACAGAGATAGAATAGAGGAATCGCCTGCCCTCAACAGAGATAGAATAGAGGAATAGCCTGCCCTCAACAGGGATAGAATAGAGGAATAGCCTGCCCTCAACAGAGATAGAATAGAGGAATAGCCTGCCCTCAACAGAGATAGAATAGAGGATTCGCCTGCCCTCAACAGAGATAGAATAGAGGAATAGCCTACCCTCAACAGAGATAGAATAGAGGAATAGCCTGCCCTCAACAGAGATAGAATAGAGGAATAGAATAGAGGAATAGCCTGCCCTCAACAGAGATAGAATAGAGGAATAGCCTGCCCTCAACAGAGACAGAATAGAGGAATAGCCTGCCCTCAACAGAGATAGAATAGAGGAATAGCCTGCCCTCAACAGAGATAGAATAGAGGAATAGCCGACCCTCAACAGAGATAGAATAGAGGAATAGCCTGCCCTCAACAGAGATAGAATAGAGGAATAGCCTGCCCTCAACAGAGATAGAATAGAGGAATAGCCTACCCTCAACAGAGATAGAATAGAGGAATCGCCTGCCCTCAACAGAGATAGAATAGAGGAATAGCCTGCCCTCAACAGGGATAGAATAGAGGAATAGCCTGCCCTCAACAGAGATAGAATAGAGGAATAGCCTACCCTCAACAGAGATAGAATAGAGGAATCGCCTGCCCTCAACAGAGATAGAATAGAGGAATAGCCTGCCCTCAACAGAGATAGAATAGAGGAATAGCCTGCCCTCAACAGAGATATAATAGAGGAATAGCCTGCCCTCAACAGAAATAGAATAGAGGAATAGCCTGCCCTCAACAGAGATAGAATAGAGGAATCGCCTGCCCTCAACAGAGATAGAATAGAGGAATAGCCTGCCCTCAACAGAGATAGAATAGAGGCATAGCCTACCCTCAACAGAGATAGAATAGAGGAATCGCCTGCCCTCAACAGAGATAGAATAGAGGAATAGCCGACCCTCAACAGAGATAGAATAGAGGAATAGCCTGCCCTCAACAGAGATAGAATAGAGGAATAGCCTGCCCTCAACAGAGATAGAATAGAGGAATAGAATAGAGGAATAGCCTGCCCTCAACAGAGATAGAATAGAGGAATAGCCCGCCCTCAACAGAGATAGAATAGAGGAATAGAATAGAGGAATAGCCTGCCCTCAACAGAGATAGAATAGAGGAATCGCCTGCCCTCAACAGAGATAGAATAGAGGAATAGCCTGCCCTCAACAGAGATAGAATAGAGGAATAGCCTGCCCTCAACAGAGATAGAATAGAGGAATAGCCGACCCTCAACAGAGAAACAAACATGCATCACATTCTAATAACCCATACCACCGTCTCTCTGCCCATCACAGAAGTTCCTATTCTTTGTTTTGAAGAGCAGTGATGTTCTGGACATCTTGGTACCCATCCTCTTCTACCTTAATGACGCCCGGGCCGACCAGTGTGAGTACAGTCTGTAGACACACACACACAGATAGACCTATCCTATGAATGATGGCAGGGTGTGAGTATAGTTTGTAGGGACTGGAATAAACTATATATCTGTCTGTAGGGACTGGAATATACTATATATCTGTCTGTAGGGACTGGAATATACTATATATCTGTCTGTAGGGACTGGAATATACTATATATCTGTCTGTAGGGACTGGAATATACTACATATCTGTCTGTAGGGACTGGAATATACTATATATCTGTCTGTAGGGACTGGAATATACTATATATCTGCTAACGGCTGTGAATGTCTGCTTTATTAACGTATGCCTTGGTAATGGTTTTAGTGATCGTCTCTCGCTCTGTGTGTGTGTGTGTGTGTGTGTGTGTGTGTGTGTGTGTGTGTGTGTGTGTGTGTGTGTTTCTGCTACAGCCCGTGTGGGTCTCATGCACATCGGTGTCTTCATCCTGCTACTGCTGAGTGGAGAGAGGAACTTTGGCGTGCGTCTCAACAAGCCCTACTCTGTCCACGTACCTATGGACATCCCAGTGTTTACAGGGACCCACGCCGACCTACTCATAGTAGTAAGACTCTGCCATACAAGTTACAGTAGGTGACAGCATAGATATAGAATGAATAGAATATATCTCTGTGGAATACAGTGTGACTGTAGCAAATGGATTAGTTCTGCAGGCAATATTACCATTTCTGTTATCTGCCTCTGTGTGTTAAATAAAAAGCCTCTCCAGTTATAGCTTAGTGTCTTTATTACACTTAGATTCAAATAGTATTTCATTCAAATATTTGTAATTGAGCCTGGAGTGCCAAATGGGCGGGGTTCTCTCTATTGGGACTCTCCCATTGGTTCCATTGCGCCAAGCAAGATCAATGAAGCGCAGATAAAGCATTTGAATTGAAACAAATACTATTTGAATCCAGGTCCTATAGAAATATAATTGCTACAACAGACATTCAAGTCAATAAATGTTCTCTGATGGGTGGCTTGACGGCGATTGAGTGTACCCATAAGTGTTCCAGTCAAATTGCCCTTGTCCCTTCTAGTAATTTTGTCTCTATGTCTGTACCTCTGTGTGATCTCCAGGTGTTCCACAAGATCATCACCAGCGGCCACCAGCGTCTACAGCCTCTTTTTGACTGCCTGCTCACCATCGTAGTGAATGGCGAGTATCTCTGCACTGGCTCCATCTGCTGGTCAAATATGCACATGGTTCTTTATTTATTTATTCAACCTTCATTTGACCAGGAAAGTCCCATTGAGAAACATAGTCTATTTTACAAAAGAGACCTGGCCAAGAAGGCAGCAGTAGTCATTACAGCGTTACAGCGTTACATTACAGCAGTAGTCATTACAGCGTTACATTACAGCGTTACATTACAGCAGTAGTCATTACAGCAGTAGTCATTACAGCAGTAGTCATTACAGCAGTATTCATTACAGCAGTAGTCATTACAGCGTTACATTACAGCAGTAGTCATTACAGCAGTAGTCATTACAGTGTTACATTACAGCAGTAGTCATTACAGCAGTAGTCATTACAGCAGTAGTCATTACAGCAGTAGTCATTACAGCGTTACATTACAGCAGTAGTCATTACAGCGTTACATTACAGCAGTAGTCATTACAGCAGTAGTCATTACAGCATTACATTACTGCAGTAGTCATTACAGCAGTAGTCATTACAGCGTTACATTACAGCGTTACATTACAGCAGTAGTCATTACAGCGTTACATTACAGCAGTAGTCATTACAGCGTTACATTACAGCAGTAGTCATTACAGCAGTAGTCATTACAGCGTTACAGCGTTACATTACAGCAGTAGTCATTACAGCAGTAGTCATTACAGCGTTACATTACAGCAGTAGTCATTACAGCAGTAGTCATTACAGCAGTAGTCATTACAGCGTTACAGCGTTACATTACAGCAGTAGTCATTACAGCAGTAGTCATTACAGCAGTAGTCATTACAGCATTACATTACAGCAGTAGTCATTACAGCAGTAGTCATTACAGCGTTACATTACAGCAGTAGTCATTACAGCAGTAGTCATTACAGCAGTAGTCATTACAGCATTACATTACAGCAGTAGTCATTACAGCAGTAGTCATTACAGCATTACATTACAGCAGTAGTCATTACAGCAGTAGTCATTACAGCAGTAGTCATTACAGCGTTACATTACAGCAGTAGTCATTACAGCAGTAGTCATTACAGCAGTAATCGTTACAGTTTACATTACAGCAGTAGTCATTACAGCGTTACATTACAGCAGTAGTCATTACAGCAGTAGTCATTACAGCAGTAGTCATTACAGCGTTACATTACAGCAGTAGTCATTACAGCGTTACATTACAGCAGTAGTCATTACAGCGTTACATTACAGCAGTAGTCATTACAGCAGTAGTCATTAGCATTACATTACAGCAGTAGTCATTACAGCAGTAGTCATTACACATTACAGCAGTAGTCATTACAGCGTTACATTACAGCAGTAGTCATTACAGCATTACATTACAGCAGTAGTCATTACAGTGTTACATTACAGCAGTAGCCATTACAGTGTTACATTACAGCAGTAGTCATTACAGTGTTACATTACAGCAGTAGTCATTACAGTGTTACATTACAGCAGTAGTCATTACAGTGTTACGTTACAGCAGTAGTCATTACAGCGTTACAGCGTTACATTACAGCAGTAGTCATTACAGCGTTACATTACAGCAGTAGTCATTACAGTGTTACATTACAGCAGTAGTCGTTACAGCGTTACATTACAGCAGTAGTCGTTACAGCATTACATTACAGCAGTAGTCATTACAGCAGTAGTCATTACAGCAGTAGTCATTACAGCAGTAGTCATTACAGCGTTACATTACAGCAGTAGTCATTACAGCGTTACATTACAGCAGTAGTCATTACAGCGTTACATTACAGCAGTAGTCATTACAGTGTTACATTACAGCAGTAGTCATTACAGCGTTACATTACAGCAGTAGTCATTACAGCAGTAGTCATTACAGCGTTACATTACAGCAGGAGTCATTACAGTGTTACATTGCAGCAGTAGTCATTACAGCGTTACATTACAGCAGTAGTCATTACAGCGTTACATTACAGCAGTAGTCATTACAGCGTTACAATGTTACATTACAGCAGTAGTCATTACAGCAGTAGTCATTACAGCATTACATTACACCAGTAGTCATTACAGCGTTACATTACAGCAGTAGTCATTACAGCGTTACATTACAGCGTTACATTACACCAGTAGTCATTACAGCGTTACAGCGTTACATTACAGCAGTAGTCATTACAGCGTTACATTACATCAGTAGTCATTACAGCGTTACATTACAGCAGTAGTCATTACAGCGTTACATTACAGCGTTACATTACAGCAGTAGTCATTACAGCGTTACATTACAGCTGTAGTCATTACAGTGTTACATTACAGCAGTAGTCATTACAGCGTTACATTACAGCAGTAGTCATTACAGTGTTACATTACAGCAGTAGTCATTACAGCAGTAGTCATTACAGCGTTACATTACAGCAGTAGTCATTACAGCAGTAGTCATTACAGCAGTAGTCATTACAGCGTTACATTACAGCAGTAGTCATTACAGCAGTAGTCATTACAACAGTAGTCATTACAGTGTTACATTACAGCAGTAGTCATTACAGTGTTACGTTACAGCAGTAGTCATTACAGCGTTACAGCGTTACATTACAGCAGTAGTCATTACAGTGTTACATTACAGCAGTAGTCATTACAGTGTTACATTACAGCAGTAGTCATTACAGCGGTAGTCATTACAGTGTTACATTACAGCAGTAGTCATTACAGTGTTACATTACAGCAGTAGTCATTACAGCGTTACATTACAGCAGTAGTCATTACAGCAGTAGTCGTTACAGCGTTACATTACAGCAGTAGTCATTACAGCATTACATTACAGCAGTAGTCATTACAGCGTTACATTACAGCAGTAGTCATTACAGCGTTACATTACAGCAGTAGTCATTACAGCGTTACATTACAGCAGTAGTCATTATAACGTTACATTACAGCAGTAGACATTACAGCGTTACATTACAGCAGTAGTCATTACAGCGTTACATTACAGCAGTAGTCATTACAGCGTTACATTACAGCAGTAGTCATTACAGCAGTAGTCATTACAGCGTTACATTACAGCAGTAGTCATTACAGAGTTACATTACAGCAGTAGTCATTACAGCGTTACATTACAGCAGTAGTCATTACAGCGTTACATTACAGCAGTAGTCATTACAGCGTTACATTACAGCGTTACATTACAGCAGTAGTCATTACAGCGTTACATTACAGCGTTACATTACAGCAGTAGTCATTACAGTGTTACATTACAGCAGTAGTCATTACAGCGTTACATTACAGCGTTACATTACAGCAGTAGTCATTACAGTGTTACATTACAGCAGTAGTCATTACAGCGTTACATTACAGCAGTAGTCATTACAGCGTTACATTACAGCAGTAGTCATTACAGCGTTACATTACAGCAGTAGTCATTACAGTGTTACATTACAGCAGTAGTCATTACAGTGTTACATTACAGCAGTAGTCATTACAGCGTTACATTACAGCAGTAGTCATTACAGTGTTACATTACAGCAGTAGTCATTACAGCGTTACATTACAGCAGTAGTCATTACAGTGTTACATTACAGCAGTAGTCATTACAGCGTTACATTACAGCAGTAGTCATTACAGTGTTACAGCGTTACATTACAGCAGTAGTCATTACAGCGTTACATTACAGCAGTAGTCATTACAGCAGTAGTCATTACAGCGTTACATTACAGCAGTAGTCATTACAGCAGTAGTCATTACAGTGTTACAGCGTTACATTACAGCAGTAGTCATTACAGTGTTACATTACAGCAGTAGTCATTACAGTGTTACAGCGTTACATTACAGCAGTAGTCATTACAGTGTTACAGCGTTACATTACAGCAGTAGTCATTACAGCGTTACATTACAGCAGTAGTCATTACAGCGTTACATTACAGCAGTAGTCGTTACAGCAGTAGTCATTACAGCATTAGTCATTACAGCGTTACATTACAGCAGTAGTCATTACAGCGTTACATTACAGCAGTCGTCATTACAGCAGTAGTCATTACAGCATTAGTCATTACAGCGTTACATTACAGCAGTAGTCATTACAGCAGTAGTCATTACAGCGTTACATTACAGCAGTAGTCATTACAGCATTAGTCATTACAGCGTTTCATTACAGCAGTAGTCATTACAGCAGTAGTCATTACAGCGTTTCATTACAGCAGTAGTCATTACAGCAGTAGTCATTACAGCGTTACATTACAGCAGTAGTCATTACAGCATTACATTACAGCAGTAGTCATTACAGCAGTAGTCATTACAGCGTTACATTACAGCAGTAGTCATTACAGCGTTACATTACAGCAGTAGTCATTACAGCGTTACATTACAGCAGTAGTCATTACAGCAGTAGTCATTACAGCGTTTCATTACAGCAGTAGTCATTACAGCAGTAGTCATTACAGCGTTACATTACAGCAGTAGTCATTACAGCAGTAGTCATTACAGCATTACATTACTGCAGTAGTCATTACAGCAGTAGTCATTACAGCAGTAGTCATTACAGCGTTACATTACAGCAGTAGTCATTACAGCAGTAGTCATTACAGCATTACATTACAGCAGTAGTCATTACAGCAGTAGTCATTACAGCGTTACATTACAGCAGTAGTCATTACAGCAGTAGTCATTACAGCAGTAGTCATTACAGCATTACATTACAGCAGTAGTCATTACAGCGTTACATTACAGCAGTAGTCATTACAGCGTTACATTACAGCAGTAGTCATTACAGCGTTACATTACAGCAGTAGTCATTACAGCGTTACATTACAGCAGTAGACATTACAGCGTTACATTACAGCAGTAGTCATTACAGCGTTACATTACAGCAGTAGTCATTACAGCGTTACATTACAGCAGTAGTCATTACAGCAGTAGTCATTACAGCGTTACATTACAGCAGTAGTCATTACAGAGTTACATTACAGCAGTAGTCATTACAGCGTTACAGCAGTAGTCATTACAGCGTTACATTACAGCAGTAGTCATTACAGCATTAGTCATTACAGCAGTAGTCATTACAGCGTTACATTACAGCAGTAGTGTTACATTACAGCAGTAGTCATTACAGTTACATTACAGCGTTACATTACAGCAGTAGTCATTACAGTGTTACATTACAGCAGTAGTCATTACAGTGTTACATTACAGTAGTCATTACAGCGTTACATTACAGCAGTAGTCATTACAGCGTTACATTACAGCAGTAGTCATTACAGTGTTACATTACAGCAGTAGTCATTACAGCAGTTCATTACAGCAGTGTTACATTACAGCAGTAGTCATTACAGCGTTACATTACAGCAGTAGTCATTACAGTGTTACATTACAGCAGTAGTCATTAGTCATTACAGCAGTAGTCATTACAGCGTTACATTACAGCAGTAGTCATTACAGCAGTAGTCATTACAGCAGTAGTCATTACAGTGTTACATTACAGCAGTAGTCATTACAGTGTTACATTACAGCAGTAGTCATTACATTGTTACAGCGTTACATTACAGCAGTAGTCATTACAGTGTTACAGCGTTACATTACAGCAGTAGTCATTACAGCGTTACATTACAGCAGTAGTCATTACAGCGTTACATTACAGCAGTAGTCATTACAGCAGTAGTCATTACAGCATTACAGCAGTCGTCATTACAGCAGTAGTCATTACAGCATTAGTCATTACAGCGTTACATTACAGCAGTAGTCATTACAGCAGTAGTCATTACAGCGTTACATTACAGCAGTAGTCATTACAGCATTAGTCATTACAGCGTTTCATTACAGCAGTAGTCATTACAGCAGTAGTCATTACAGCGTTTCATTACAGCAGTAGTCATTACAGCAGTAGTCATTACAGCGTTACATTACAGCAGTAGTCATTAGTCATTACAGCAGTAGTCATTACATTACAGCAGTAGTCATTACAGCAGTAGTCATTAGCGTTTCATTACAGCAGTAGCAGCAGTAGTCATTACAGCGTTACATTACAGCAGTAGTCATTACAGCAGTAGTCATTACAGCAGTGCAGTAGTCATTACAGCAGTAGTCATTACATTACATTACAGCAGTAGTCATTACAGCAGTAGTCATTACAGCATTACATTACAGCAGTAGTCATTACAGCGTTAGTAGTCATTACAGCAGTAGTCAGTTTCATTACAGCGTACAGCAGTAGTCATTACAGCAGTAGTCATTACAGCATTACATTACAGCAGTAGTACATTACAGCAGTAGTAGTCATTACAGCAGTAGGTAGTCATTACAGCGTTACATTACAGCAGTAGTCATTACAGCAGTAGTCATTACAGTAGTCATTACAGCGTTACATTACAGCAGTAGTCATTACAGTAGTATACATTACATTACAGCAGTAGTCATTACAGTAGTCATTACAGTTACATTACAGCAGTAGTCATTAGTCATTACAGCAGTAGTCATTAGTTACATTACAGCAGTAGTCATTACAGCGTTACATTACAGCAGTAGTCATTACAGCGTTACATTACAGCAATAGTCATTACAGCAGTAGTCATTACAGCATTACATTACAGCAGTAGTCATTACAGCGCATTAGCAGTAGTCATTACAGCAGTAGTAGTCATTACAGCGTTCATTACAGCAGTAGTCATTACAGCAGTAGTCATTACATACATTACAGCAGTAGTCATTACAGTGTTAGCGTTACATTACAGCAGTAGTCATTAGTTCATTACAGCAGTAGTCATTACAGCATTACATTACAGCAGTAGTCATTACAGCAGTAGTCATTACAGCAGTAGTCATTACAGCAGTTACATTACAGCAGTAGTCATTACAGCGTACAGCATTACATTACAGCAGTAGTCATTACAGCGTTACATTACAGCAGTAGTCATTACAGCAGTAGTCATTACAGCAGTAGTCATTACAGCAGTAGTCATTACAGCAGTAGTCATTACAGCGTTACATTACAGCAGTAGTCATTACAGCAGTAGTCATTACAGCAGTAGTCATTACAGCAGTAGTCATTACAGCGTTACATTACAGCAGTAGTCATTACAGCAGTAGTCATTACAGCATTACATTACAGCAGTAGTCATTACAGCGTTACATTACAGCAGTAGTCATTACAGCGTTACATTACAGCAGTAGTCATTACAGCGTTACATTACAGCAGTAGTCATTACAGCAGTAGTCATTACAGCAGTAGTCATCATTAGTCATTACAGCAGTAGTCATTACAGCAGTTACATTACAGCAGTAGTCATTACAGCGTTACATTACAGCAGTAGTCATTACAGCGTTACATTACAGCAGTAGTCATTACAGCGTTACATTACAGCAGTAGTCATTACAGCAGTAGTCATTACAGCGTTACATTACAGCAGTAGTCATTACAGCGTTACATTACAGCGTTACATTACAGCAGTAGTCATTACAGCGTTACATTACAGCGTTACATTACAGCAGTAGTCATTACAGCGGCAGTAGTCATTACAGCAGTAGTCATTACAGCGTTACATTACAGCAGTAGTCATTACAGCGTTACATTACAGCAGTAGTCATTACAGCGTTACATTACAGCAGTAGTCATTACAGTGTTACATTACAGCGTTACATTACAGCAGTAGTCATTACAGCATTACATTACAGCAGTTACATTACAGCAGTAGTCATTACAGCGTTACATTACAGCGTTACATTACAGCAGTAGTCATTACAGCGTTACATTACAGCAGTAGTCATTACAGCGTTACATTACAGCGTTACATTACAGCAGTGTTACAGCGTTACATTACAGCAGTAGTCATTACAGCGTTACATTACAGCAGTAGTCGTTACAGGCGTTACATTACATTACATTTTACATTACAGCAGTAGTCATTACAAAGCGTTACATACCAGCAGTAGTCATTACAGCATTACATCCTATCCAGGCTTAAAGAGTGGGGGCAGTAGTTCATTACAGCAGTAGTCATTACAGCGTACATACCAGCAGTAGTCATTACAGTGTTACATTACAGCAGTAGTCATTACAGCAGTAGTCATTCAGCATTACATTACAGCAGTAGTCATTACAGCAGTAGTCATTACAGCAGTACATTACAGCAGTAGTCATTACAGCAGTAGTCATTACAGCAGTAGTCATTACAGCGTTACATTACAGCAGTAGTCATTACAGCAGTAGTCATTACAGTCATTACAGCAGTAGTCATTACAGCGTTACATTACAGCAGTAGTCATTACAGCGTTACATTACAGCAGTAGTCATTACAGCAGTAGTCATTACAGCATTACATTACAGCAGTAGTCATTACAGAAGTAGTCATTACAGCAGTAGTCATTACAGCATTACATTACAGCAGTAGTCATTACAGCAGTAGTCATTACAGCGTGTCATTACAGCAGTAGTCATTACAGCGTTACATTACAGCAGTAGTCATTACAGCAGTAGTCATTACAGCGTTACATTACAGCAGTAGTCATTACAGCGTTACATTACAGCAGTAGTCATTACAGCAGTAGTCATTACAGCGTTACATTACAGCAGTAGTCATTACAGCAGTAGTCATTACAGCAGTAGTCATTACAGCAGTAGTCATTACAGCGTTACATTACAGCAGTAGTCATTACAGCGTTACATTACAGCAGTAGTCATTACAGCGTTACATTACAGCAGTAGTCATTACAGCATTACATTACAGCGTTACATTACAGCAGTAGTCATTACAGCGTTACATTACAGCAGTAGTCATTACAGCATTACATTGTTACATTACAGCAGTAGTCATTACAGTGTTACATTACAGCAGTAGTCATTACAGCGTTACATTACAGCGTTACATACCAGCAGTAGTCATTACAGCATTACATTACAGCAGTAGTCGTTACAGCGTTACATTACAGCAGTAGTCATTACAGCGTTACATACCAGCAGTAGTCATTACAGCGTTACATTACAGCAGTAGTCATTACAGCAGTAGTCGTTACAGCGTTATATTACAGCAGTAGTCATTACAGCATTACATTACAGCAGTAGTCATTACAGCGTTACATTACAGCAGTAGTCATTACAGCGTTACATTACAGCAGTAGTCATTACAGCAGTAACGTTCATTACAGCAGTAGACATTACAGCGTTACATTACAGCAGTAGTCATTACAGCGTTACATTACAGCAGTAGTCATTACAGCGTTACATTACAGCAGTAGTCATTACAGCAGTAGTCATTACAGCGTTACATTACAGCAGTAGTCATTACAGAGTTACATTACAGCAGTAGTCATTACAGCGTTACATTACAGCAGTAGTCATTACAGCGTTACATTACAGCAGTAGTCATTACAGCATTAGTACATTACAGCAGTAGTCATTACAGCGTTACATTACAGCAGTAGTCATTACAGTAGTCATTACAGCGTTACATTACAGCGTTACATAGCAGTAGTCATTACAGCAGTAGTCATTACAGCGTTACATTACAGCAGTAGTCATTACAGTGCATTACAGCAGTAGTCATTACAGCGTTACATTACAGCAGTAGTCATTCATTACATTACAGCAGTAGTCATTACAGCGTTACATTACAGCAGTAGTCATTACAGAGTTACATTACAGCAGTAGTCATTACAGTGTTACATTACAGCAGTAGTCATTACAGCGTTACATTACAGCAGTAGTCATTACAGTGTTACATTACAGCAGTAGTCATTACAGCGTTACATTACAGCAGTAGTCATTACAGTGTTACATTACAGCAGTAGTCATTACAGCGTTACATTACAGCAGTAGTCATTACAGTGTTACAGCTTTACATTACAGCAGTAGTCATTACAGCGTTACATTACAGCAGTAGTCATTACAGCAGTAGTCATTACAGCGTTACATTACAACAGTAGTCATTACAGCAGTAGTCATTACAGTGTTACAGCGTTACATTACAGCAGTAGTCATTACAGTGTTACATTACAGCAGTAGTCATTACAGTGTTACAGCGTTACATTACAGCAGTAGTCATTACAGTGTTACAGCGTTACATTACAGCAGTAGTCATTACAGCGTTACATTACAGCAGTAGTCATTACAGCGTTACATTACAGCAGTAGTCATTACAGCAGTAGTCATTACAGCGTCATTACAGTAGTCATTACAGCAGTAGTCATTACAGCGTTACATTACAGCATTATTAAAAGTAGTCATTACAGTCATTACAGCAGTAGTCATTACAGCATTAGTCATTACAGCGTTTCATTACAGCAGTAGTCATTACAGCAGTAGTCATTACAGCGTTTCATTACAGCAGTAGTCATTACAGCAGTAGTCATTACAGCGTTACATTACAGCAGTAGTCATTACAGCAGTAGTCATTACAGCGTTTCATTACAGCAGTCATTAGTCATTACAGCAGTAGTCATTACAGCGTTACATTACAGCAGTAGTAGCATTCATTACAGCAGTAGTCATTACAGCAGTAGTCATTACAGCGTTACATTACAGCAGTAGTCATTACAGCGTAGTCATTACAGCAGTAGTCATTACAGCAGTAGTCATTACAGCAGTAGTCATTACAGCAGTAGTCATTACAGCAGTAGTCATTACAGCGTTACATTACAGCAGTAGTCATTACAGTCATTACAGCAGTAGTCATTACAGCGTTACATTACAGCAGTAGTCATTACAGCAGTAGTCATTACAGTTACATTACAGCAGTAGTCATTCATTACAGCAGTAGCATTACATTCAGCGTTACATTACAGCAGTAGTCATTACAGCGTTACATTACAGCAGTAGTCATTACAGCAGTTACATTACAGCAGTAGTCATTACAGCAGTAGTCATTACAGCAGTAGTCATTACAGCGTTACATTACAGCAGTAGTCATTACAGCAGTAGTTACAGCATTACAGCAGTAGTCATTACAGCATTACATTACAGCAGTAGTCATTACAGCAGTAGTCATTACAGCAGTAGTCATTAGTTACATTACAGCAGTAGTCATTATAGCGTTACATTACAGCAGTAGTCATTACAGCGTTACATTACAGCAGTAGTCATTCATTACAGCAGTAGTCATTACAGCGTTACATTACAGCAGTACATTACAGCAGTAGTCATTACAGCGTTACATTACAGCAGTAGTCATTACAGCGTTACATTACAGCAGTAGTCATTACAGCGTTACATTACAGCAGTAGTCATTACAGTGTTACATTACAGCAGTAGTAGCATTATACAGCGTTACATTACAGCAGTAGTCATTACAGCGTTACATTACAGCAGTAGTCATTACAGCGTTACATTACAGCAGTAGTCATTACAGCGTTACATTACAGTTACATTACAGCAGTAGTCATTACAGTTACATTACAGCAGTAGTCATTACAGCGTTACATTACAGCAGTAGTCATTACAGCATTACATTACAGCAGTAGTCATTACAGCGTTACATTACAGAGTTACATTACAGCAGTAGTCATTACAGTGTTACATTACAGCAGTAGTCATTACAGCGTTACATTACAGCAGTAGTCATTACAGCGTTACATTACAGCAGTAGTCATTACAGCGTTACATTACAGCAGTAGTCATTACAGTGTTACATTACAGCAGTAGTCATTACAGTGTTACATTACAGCAGTAGTCATTACAGTTACAGTTACATTACCAGCAGTAGTCATTACAGTGTTACATTACAGCAGTAGTCATTACAGCGTTACATTACAGCGTACATTACAGCAGTAGTCATTACAGTTACAGCGTTACATTACAGCAGTAGTCATTACAGCGTTACATTACAGCAGTAGTCATTACAGTGTTACATTACAGCAGTAGTCATTACAGCGTTACATTACAGCAGTAGTCATTACAGCGTTACATTACAGCAGTAGTCATTACAGCATTACATTACAGCAGTAGTCATTAGCGTTACATTACAGCAGTAGTCATTACAGCAGTAGTACAGCATTAGCAGTGTTACAGCAGTAGTCATTACAGCAGTAGTCATTACAGCGTTACATTACAGCAGTAGTCATTACAGTAGTCATTACAGCGTTACATTACAGCAGTAGTCATTACAGCGTTTCATTACAGCAGTAGTCATTACAGCAGTAGTCATTACAGCGTTTCATTACAGCAGTAGTCATTACAGCAGTAGTCATTACAGCGTTACATTACAGCAGTAGTCATTACAGCATTACATTACAGCAGTAGTCATTACAGCAGTAGTCATTACAGCGTTACATTACAGCAGTAGTCATTACAGCGTTTCATTACAGCAGTAGTCATTACAGCGTTACATTACAGCAGTAGTCATTACAGCAGTAGTCATTACAGCGTTACATTACAGCAGTAGTCATTACAGCAGTAGTCATTACAGCGTTACATTACAGCAGTAGTCATTAGCAGTAGTCATTACAGCAGCAGTAGTCATTACAGCAGTAGTCATTACAGCAGTAGTCATTACAGCGTTACATTACAGCAGTAGTCATTACAGCAGTAGTCATTACAGCAGTAGTCATTACAGCGTTACATTACAGCAGTAGTCATTACAGCGTTACATTACAGCAGTAGTCATTACAGCGTTACATTACAGCAGTAGTCATTACAGCATTACATTACAGCGTTACATTACAGCAGTAGTCATTACAGCAGTAGTCATTACAGCGTTACATTACAGCAGTAGTCATTACAGCGTTACATTACATTACAGCAGTAGTCATTACAGCGTTACCAGCATTACATTACAGCATTACATTACAGCAGTAGTCATTACAGCGTTACATTACAGCAGTAGTCATTACAGCGTTACATACCAGCAGTAGTCATTACAGCGTTACATTACAGCAGTAGTCATTACAGCGTAGTCATTACAGCATTACATTACAGCAGTAGTCATTACAGCAGTAGTCATTACAGCGTAGTCATTACAGCAGTAGTCATTACAGCATTTACATTACAGCAGTAGTCATTACAGCAGTACATTACAGTAGTCATTTAGTCATTACAGCAGTAGCTCATTACAGCAGTAGTCATTACATTACAGCAGTAGTCATTCACAGCGCCCAGCAGTAGTCATTACAGCGTTTACATTACAGCGTTACATTACAGCAGTAGGGGTTACAGCAGTAGTTCATCTACAGCAGTAGTATTCATTACAGCAGTAGTCATTACAGCATTACATTACAGCAGTAGTCATTACAGCGCAGTAGTGTCATTACAGCGTTTCATTACAGCAGTAGTCATTACAGCGTTACATTACAGCAGTAGTCATTACAGCAGTAGTCATTACAGCAGTAGTCATTACAGCAGTAGTCATTACAGCAGTAGTCATTACAGCAGTAGTCATTACAGCAATAGTCATTACAGCGTTACATTACAGCAGTAGTCATTACAGCGTTACATTACAGCAGTAGTCATTACAGCATTAGCAGTTACATTACAGCAGTAGTCATTACAGCGTTACATTACAGCAGTAGTCATTACAGCTAGTCATTACAGCGTTACATTACAGCAGTAGTCATTACAGCGTTACATTACAGCAGTAGTCATTACAGTGTTACATTACATTACAGCAATAGTCATTACAGCAGTAGTCATTACAGCAGTAGTCATTACAGCGTTACATTACAGCAGTAGTCATTACAGCAGTAGTCATTACATTGATTACATTGCAGTAGTCATTACAGTAGTCATTACAGCGTTACATTACAGCAGTAGTCATTACAGCGTTACACACAGCAGTAGTCATTACAGTAGTCATTACAGCGTTACATTACAGCAGTAGTCATTACAGCAGTAGTCATTACAGCAGTAGTCATTATTACAGCGTTACATTACAGCGTAGTACATTACAGCGTTACATACAGCAGTAGTCATTACAGCATTACATTACAGCAGTAGTCATTTTCATACAGCATTACATTACAGCGTTACATTACAGCAGTAGTCATTACAGTGTTACATTACAGCAGTAGTCATTACAGCAGTAGTCATTACAGCATTACATTACAGCAGTAGTCATTACAGCAGTAGTCATTACAGCAGTAGTCATTACAGCAGTAGTCATTACAGTGTTTCATTACAGCAGTAGTCATTACAGCGTTACATTACAGCAGTAGTCATTACAGCAGTAGTCATTACAGCATTACATTACAGCAGTAGTCATTACAGCATTACATTACAGCAGTAGTCATTACAGCAGTTACCGTACATTACAGCGTTACATTACAGCAGTAGTCATTACAGCAGTAGTCATTACAGCAGTAGTCATTACAGCAGTAGTCATTACAGCGTTACATTACAGCAGTAGTCATTACAGCAGTAGTCGTTACAGCGTTACATTACAGCAGTAGTCATTACAGCGTTACATTACAGCAGTAGTCATTACAGCATTACATTACAGCAGTAGTCATTACAGCGTTACATTACAGCAGTAGTCATTACAGCGTTACATTACAGCAGTAGTCATTACAGCGTTACATTACAGCAGTAGTCATTACAGTGTTACATTACAGCAATAGTCATTACAGCAGTAGTCATTACAGCAGTAGTCATTACAGCGTTACATTACAGCAGTAGTCATTACAGCAGTAGTCGTTACAGCGTTACATTACAGCAGTAGTCATTACAGCAGTAGTCATTACAGCGTTACATTACAGCAGTAGTCATTACAGCGTTACATTACAGCAGTAGT
>NW_027038746.1:0-37143 GCF_034236695.1 Oncorhynchus nerka
GTGGCAGCAGTGTGTAGGAGGAGGAGGTTCCTATGTGGCAGCAGTGTGTAGGAGGGAGGTTCCTATGTGACAGCAGTGTGTAGGAGGGAGGTTCCTAGGTGGCAGCAGTGTGTAGGAGGGAGGTTCCTATGTGGCAGCAGTGTGTAGGAGGGAGGTTCTATGTGGCAGCAGTGTGTAGGAGGGAGGTTCCTATGTGGCAGCAGTGTGTAGGAGGGAGGTTCTATGTGACAGCAGTGTGTAGGAGGAGGTTCCTATGTGGCAGCAGTGTGTAGGTGGGAGGTTCATATGTGACAGCAGTGTGTAGGAGGGATGTTCCTATGTGGCAGCAGTGTGTAGGTTGGAGGTTCCTATGTGACAGCAGTGTGTAGGAGGGAGGTTCCTAGATGTTCCTATGTGGCAGCAGTGTGTAGGAGGGAGGTTCCTATGTGACAGCAGTGTGTAGGAGGGAGGTTCCTATGTGGCAGCAGTGTGTAGGAGGGAGGTTCCTATGTGGCAGCAGTGTGTAGGAGGGAGGTTCCTAGATGTTCCTATGTGGCAGCAGTGTGTAGGAGGGAGGTTCCTATGTGACAGCAGTGTGTAGGAGGGAGGTTCCTATGTGGCAGCAGTGTGTAGGAGGGAGGTTCCTATGTGGCAGCAGTGTGTAGGAGGGAGGTTCCTATGTGGCAGCAGTGTGTAGGAGGGAGGTTCCTATGTGACAGCAGTGTGTAGGATGGAGGTTCCTATGTGGCAGCAGTGTGTAGGAGGGAGGTTCCTATGTGGCAGCAGTGTGTAGGGGGGAGGTTCCTATGTGACAGCAGTGTGTAGGAGGGAGGTTCCTATGTGACAGCAGTGTGTAGGAGGGAGGGTCCTATGTGACAGCAGTGTGTAGGAGGGAGGTTCCTATGTGACAGCATTGTGTAGGAGGGAGGTTCCTATGTGGCAGCAGTGTGTAGGAGGGAGGTTCCTATGTGACAGCAGTGTGTAGGAGGGAGGTTCCTATGTGACAGCAGTGTGTAGGAGGGAGGTTCCTATGTGGCAGCAGTGTGTAGGAGGGAGGTTCCTATGTGGCAGCAGTGTGTAGGAGGGAGGTTCCTATGTGGCGGCAGTGTGTAGGAGGGAGGTTCCTATGTGGCAGCAGTGTGTAGGAGGGAGGTTCCTAGATGTTCCTATGTGGCAGCAGTGTGTAGGAGGGAGGTTCCTATGTGGCAGCAGTGTGTAGGAGGGAGGTTCCTATGTGGCAGCAGTGTGTAGGAGGGAGGTTCCTATGTGGCAGCAGTGTGTAGGAGGGAGGTTCCTAGATGTTCCTATGTGGCAGCAGTGTGTAGGAGGGAGGTTCCTATGTGGTAGCAGTGTGTAGGAGGGAGGTTCCTATGTGGCAGCAGTGTGTAGGAGGGAGGTTCCTATGTGGCAGCAGTGTGTAGGAGGGAGGTTCCTATGTGGCAGCAGTGTGTAGGATGGAGGTTCCTAGATGTTCCTATGTGGCAGCAGTGTGTAGGAGGGAGGTTCCTATGTGGCAGCAGTGTGTAGGAGGGAGGTTCCTAGATGTTCCTATGTGGCAGCAGTGTGTAGGAGGGAGGTTCTATGTGGCAGCAGTGTGTAGGAGGGAGGTTCCTATGTGGCAGCAGTGTGTAGGAGGGAGGTTCCTAGATGTTCCTATGTGGCAGCAGTGTGTAGGAGGGAGGTTCCTATGTGGCAGCAGTGTGTAGGAGGAGGTTCCTATGTGGCAGCAGTGTGTAGGAGGGAGGTTCTATGTGGCAGCAGTGTGTAGGAGGGAGGTTCCTAGGTGGTAGCAGTGTGTAGGAGGGAGGTTCCTATGTGGCAGCAGTGTGTAGGAGGGAGGTTCCTATGTGGCAGCAGTGTGTAGGAGGGAGGTTCCTATGTGGCAGCAGTGTGTAGGAGGGGAGGTTCCTAGGTGGTAGCAGTGTGTAGGAGGGAGGTTCCTATGTGGCAGCAGTGTGTAGGAGGGAGGTTCCTATGTGGCAGCAGTGTGTAGGAGGGAGGTTCCTATGTGGCAGCAGTGTGTAGGAGGGAGGTTCCTATGTGGCAGCAGTGTGTAGGAGGGAGGTTCCTATGTGGCAGCAGTGTGTAGGAGGGAGGTTCCTATGTGGCAGCAGTGTGTAGGAGGGGAGGTTCCTATGTGGCAGCAGTGTGTAGGAGGGAGGTTCCTATGTGGCAGCAGTGTGTAGGAGGGAGGTTCCTAGGTGGCAGCAGTGTGTAGGAGGGAGGTTCCTATGTGACAGCAGTGTGTAGGAGGGAGGTTCCTATGTGGCAGCAGTGTGTAGCATGGAGGTTCTATGTGGCAGCAGTGTGTAGGAGGGAGGTTCCTATGTGGCAGCAGTGTGTAGGAGGGGAGGTTCTATGTGGCAGCAGTGTGTAGGAGGGAGGTTCCTATGTGGCAGCAGTGTGTAGGAGGGAGGTTCCTATGTGGCAGCAGTGTGTAGGAGGGAGGTTCCTATGTGGCAGCAGTGTGTAGGAGGGAGGTTCCTATGTGGCAGCAGTGTGTAGGATGGAGGTTCCTATGTGGCAGTAGTGTGTAGGAGGGAGGTTCTATGTGGCAGCAGTGTGTAGGAGGGAGGTTCCTATGTGGCAGCAGTGTGTAGGAGGAGGTTCCTATGTGGCAGCAGTGTGTAGGAGGGAGGTTCCTATGTGGCAGCAGTGTGTAGGAGGGAGGTTCCTAGATGTTCCTATGTGGCAGCAGTGTGTAGGAGGGAGGTTCCTATGTGGCAGCAGTGTGTAGGAGGGAGGTTCCTAGATGTTCCTATGTGGCAGCAGTGTGTTGGGGGGAGGTTCCTATGTGGCAGCAGTGTGTAGGAGGGAGGTTCCTAGATGTTCCTATGTGGCAGCAGTGTGTAGGAGGGAGGTTCTATGTGGCAGCAGTGTGTAGGAGGGAGGTGTGGCAGCAGTGTGTAGGAGGGAGGTTCCTATGTGGCAGCAGTGTGTAGGAGGGAGGTTCCTAGGTGGTAGCAGTGTGTAGGAGGGAGGTTCCTATGTGGCAGCAGTGTGTAGGAGGGAGGTTCCTATGTGGCAGCAGTGTGTAGGAGGGAGGTTCCTATGTGGCAGCAGTGTGTAGGAGGGAGGTTCCTAGGTGGTAGCAGTGTGTAGGAGGGAGGTTCCTATGTGGCAGCAGTGTGTGTAGGAGGGAGGTTCCTATGTGGCAGCAGTGTGTAGGAGGGAGGTTCCTATGTGGCAGCAGTGTGTAGGAGGGAGGTTCCTATGTGGCAGCAGTGTGTAGGAGGGAGGTTCCTATGTGGCAGCAGTGTGTAGGATGGAGGTTCCTATGTGGCAGCAGTGTGTAGGAGGGAGGTTCCTATGTGGCAGCAGTGTGTAGGAGGGAGGTTCCTAGATGTTCCTATGTGGCAGCAGTGTGTAGGAGGGAGGTTCCTATGTGGCAGCAGTGTGTAGGAGGAGGTTCCTAGATGTTCCTATGTGGCAGCAGTGTGTAGGAGGGAGGTTCTGTGGCAGCAGTGTGTAGGAGGGAGGTTCCTAGATGTTCCTATGTGGCAGCAGTGTGTAGGAGGAGGTTCCATGTGGCAGCAGTTTGTAGGAGGGAGGTTCCTATGTGGCAGCAGTGTGTAGGAGGAGGTTCCTAGATGTTCCTATGTGGCAGCAGTGTGTAGGAGGGAGGTTCCTATGTGGCAGCAGTGTGTAGGAGGAGGTTCCTATGTGGCAGCAGTGTGTAGGATGGAGGTTCCTATGTGGCAGCAGTGTGTAGGAGGGAGGTTCCTAGGTGGTAGCAGTGTGTAGGAGGGAGGTTCCTATGTGGCAGCAGTGTGTAGGAGGGAGGTTCTATGTGGCAGCAGTGTGTAGGAGGGAGGTTCCTAGGTGGTAGCAGTGTGTAGGAGGGAGGCAGCAGTGTGTAGGAGGGAGGTTCCTATGTGGCAGCAGTGTGTAGGAGGGAGGTTCCTATGTGGCAGCAGTGTGTAGGAGGGAGGTTCTATGTGGCAGCAGTGTGTAGGAGGGAGGTTCCTATGTGGCAGCAGTGTGTAGGAGGGAGGTTCCTATGTGGCAGCAGTGTGTAGGAGGGAGGTTCCTATGTGGCAGCAGTGTGTAGGAGGGAGGTTCCTAGGTGGCAGCAGTGTGTAGGAGGGAGGTTCCTATGTGACAGCAGTGTGTAGGAGGGAGGTTCCTATGTGGCAGCAGTGTGTAGGATGGAGGTTCCTATGTGGCAGCAGTGTGTAGGAGGGAGGTTCCTATGTGGCAGCAGTGTGTAGGAGGGAGGTTCCTATGTGGCAGCAGTGTGTAGGAGGGAGGTTCCTATGTGGCAGCAGTGTGTAGGAGGGAGGTTCCTATGTGACAGCAGTGTGTAGGAGGGAGGGTCCTATGTGACAGCAGTGTGTAGGAGGGAGGTTCCTATGTGACAGCATTGTGTAGAGGGAGGTTCCTATGTGGCAGCAGTGTGTAGGAGGGAGGTTCCTATGTGACAGCAGTGTGTAGGAGGGAGGTTCTATGTGACAGCAGTGTGTAGGAGGGAGGTTCCTATGTGGCAGCAGTGTGTAGGAGGGAGGTATGTGGCAGCAGTGTGTAGGAGGGAGGTTCCTATGTGGCAGCAGTGTGTAGGAGGGAGGTTCCTATGTGGCAGCAGTGTGTAGGAGGGAGGTTCCTAGATGTTCTATGTGGCAGCAGTGTGTAGGAGGAGGTTCCATGTGGCAGCAGTGTGTAGGAGGAGGTTCCTATGTGGCAGCAGTGTGTAGGAGGGAGGTTCCTATGTGGCAGCAGTGTGTAGGAGGGAGGTTCCTAGGTGGTAGCAGTGTGTAGGAGGGAGGTTCCTATGTGGCAGCAGTGTGTGGAGGGAGGTTCCTATGTGGCAGCAGTGTGTAGGAGGGAGGTTCCTATGTGGCAGCAGTGTGTAGGAGGGAGGTTCCTATGTGGCAGCAGTGTGTAGGAGGGAGGTTCCTATGTGGCAGCAGTGTGTAGGAGGGAGGTTCCTAGGTGGCAGCAGTGTGTAGGAGGGAGGTTCCTATGTGGCAGCAGTGTGTAGGGGAGGGAGGTTCCTAGGTGGCAGCAGTGTGTAGGAGGGAGGTTCTATGTGACAGCAGTGTGTAGGAGGAGGTTCCTATGTGGCAGCAGTGTGTAGGGCCGGAGGTTTGGCAGCAGTGTGTAGGGAGGGAGGTTCTATGTGGCAGCAGTGTGTAGGAGGGAGGTTCCTATGTGGCAGCAGTGTGTAGGAGGGAGGTTCTATGTGGCAGCAGTGTGTAGGAGTGGAGGTTCCTATGTGGCAGCAGTGTGTAGGAGGGAGGTTCTATGTGGCAGCAGTGTGTAGGATGGAGGTTCCTATGTGGCAGCAGTGTGTAGGATGGAGGTTCCTATGTGGCAGTGTGTAGGAGGAGGTTCCTATGTGGCAGCAGTGTGTAGGAGGGAGGTTCCTATGTGGCAGCAGTGTGTAGGAGGGAGGTTCCTATGTGGCAGCAGTGTGTAGGAGGGAGGTTCTATGTGGCAGCAGTGTGTAGGAGGGAGGTTCCTAGATGTTCCTATGTGGCAGCAGTGTGTAGGAGGGAGGTTCCTATGTGGCAGCAGTGTGTAGGAGGGAGGTTCCTAGATGTTCCTATGTGGCAGCAGTGTGTAGGAGGAGGTTCCTATGTGGCAGCAGTGTGTAGGAGGGAGGTTCCTATGTGGCAGCAGTGTGTAGGAGGGGGAGGTTCTATGTGGCAGCAGTGTGTAGGAGGGAGGTTCCTAGGTGGTAGCAGTGTGTAGGAGGGAGGTTCCTATGTGGCAGCAGTGTGTAGGAGGAGGTTCCTATGTGGCAGCAGTGTGTAGGAGGGAGGTTCCTATGTGGCAGCAGTGTGTGTAGGAGGGAGGTTCCTAGGTGGTAGCAGTGTAGGAGGGAGGTTCCTATGTGGCAGCAGTGTGGGGAGGGAGGTTCCTATGTGCAGCAGTGTGTGTAGGAGGGAGGTTCCTATGTGGCAGCAGTGTGTATAGGAGGGAGGTTCCTATGTGGCAGCAGTGTGTGGAGGGAGGTTCCTATGTGGCAGCAGTGTGTAGGAGGGAGGTTCTATGTGGCAGCAGTGTGTAGGAGGGAGGTTCCTAGGTGGCAGCAGTGTGTAGGAGGGAGGTTCCTATGTGACAGCAGTGTGTAGGAGGGAGGTTCCTATGTGGCAGCAGTGTGTAGGATGGAGGTTCCTATGTGGCAGCAGTGTGTAGGAGGGAGGTTCTATGTGGCAGCAGTGTGTAGGAGGGAGGTTCCTATGTGGCAGCAGTGTGTAGGAGGGAGGTTCTATGTGGCAGCAGTGTGTAGGAGGGAGGTTCCTATGTGGCAGCAGTGTGTAGGAGGGAGGTTCCTATGTGGCAGCAGTGTGTAGGATGGAGGTTCCTATGTGGCAGCAGTGTGTAGGATGGAGGTTCCTATGTGGCAGTAGTGTGTAGGAGGGAGGTTCCTATGTGGCAGCAGTGTGTAGGAGGGAGGTTCCTATGTGGCAGCAGTGTGTAGGAGGGAGGTTCTATGTGGCAGCAGTGTGTAGGAGGGAGGTTCCTATGTGGCAGCAGTGTGTAGGAGGGAGGTTCCTAGATGTTCCTATGTGGCAGCAGTGTGTAGGAGGGAGGTTCCTATGTGGCAGCAGTGTGTAGGAGGGAGGTTCCTAGATGTTCCTATGTGGCAGCAGTGTGTAGGAGGGAGGTTCCTATGTGGCAGCAGTGTGTAGGAGGGAGGTTCCTATGTGGCAGCAGTGTGTAGGAGGGAGGTTCCTAGATGTTCCTATGTGGCAGCAGTGTGTAGGAGGGAGGTTCCTATGTGGCAGCAGTGTGTAGGAGGGAGGTTCCTATGTGGCAGCAGTGTGTAGGAGGGAGGTTCCTATGTGGCAGCAGTGTGTAGGAGGGAGGTTCCTAGGTGGTAGCAGTGTGTAGGAGGGAGGTTCCTATGTGGCAGCAGTGTGTAGGAGGGAGGTTCCTATGTGGCAGCAGTGTGTAGGAGGGAGGTTCCTATGTGGCAGCAGTGTGTAGGAGGGAGGTTCCTAGGTGGTAGCAGTGTGTAGGAGGGAGGTTCTATGTGGCAGCAGTGTGTAGGAGGGAGGTTCCTATGTGGCAGCAGTGTGTAGGAGGGAGGTTCCTATGTGGCAGCAGTGTGTAGGAGGGAGGTTCTATGTGGCAGCAGTGTGTAGGATGGAGGTTCCTATGTGGCAGCAGTGTGTAGGAGGGAGGTTCCTATGTGGCAGCAGTGTGTAGGAGGGAGGTTCCTATGTGGCAGCAGTGTGTAGGAGGGAGGTTCCTATGTGGCAGCAGTGTGTAGGAGGGAGGTTCCTATGTGGCAGCAGTGTGTAGGAGGGGAGGTTCCTATGTGACAGCAGTGTGTAGGAGGGAGGTTCCTATGTGGCAGCAGTGTGTAGGAGGGAGGTTCCTATGTGGCAGCAGTGTGTAGGATGGAGGTTCCTATGTGGCAGTAGTGTGTAGGAGGGAGGTTCCTATGTGGCAGCAGTGTGTAGGAGGGAGGTTCCTATGTGGCAGCAGTGTGTAGGAGGGAGGTTCCTATGTGGCAGCAGTGTGTAGGAGGAGGTTCCTAGATGTTCTATGTGGCAGCAGTGTGTAGGAGGGAGGTTCCTATGTGGCAGCAGTGTGTAGGAGGGAGGTTCCTAGATGTTCCTATGTGGCAGCAGTGTGTAGGAGGGAGGTTCCTATGTGGCAGCAGTGTGTAGGAGGGAGGTTCCTATGTGGCAGCAGTGTGTAGGAGGAGGTTCCTAGATGTTCCTATGTGGCAGCAGTGTGTAGGAGGGAGGTTCTATGTGGCAGCAGTGTGTAGGAGGGAGGTTCCTATGTGGCAGCAGTGTGTAGGAGGGGAGGTTCCTATGTGGCAGCAGTGTGTAGGAGGGAGGTTCCTAGGTGGTAGCAGTGTGTAGGAGGAGGTTCATATGTGGCAGCAGTGTGTAGGAGGGAGGTTCCTATGTGGCAGCAGTGTGTAGGAGGGAGGTTCTATGTGGCAGCAGTGTGTAGGAGGGAGGTTCCTAGGTGGTAGCAGTGTGTAGGAGGGAGGTTCCTATGTGGCAGCAGTGTGTAGGAGGAGGTTCCTATGTGGCAGCAGTGTGTAGGAGGGAGGTTCTATGTGGCAGCAGTGTGTAGGAGGGAGGTTCCTATGTTGCAGCAGTGTGTAGGAGGGAGGTTCCTATGTGGCAGCAGTGTGTAGGAGGGAGGTTCCTAGGTGGCAGCAGTGTGTAGGAGGGAGGTTCCTATGTGACAGCAGTGTGTAGGAGGGAGGTTCCTATGTGGCAGCAGTGTGTAGGAGGGAGGTTCCTATGTGGCAGCAGTGTGTAGGAGGGAGGTTCCTATGTGGCAGCAGTGTGTAGGATGGAGGTTCCTATGTGGCAGCAGTGTGTAGGATGGAGGTTCCTATGTGGCAGTAGTGTGTAGGAGGGAGGTTCCTATGTGGCAGCAGTGTGTAGGAGGGAGGTTCCTATGTGGCAGCAGTGTGTAGGAGGGAGGTTCCTATGTGGCAGCAGTGTGTAGGAGGGAGGTTCCTAGGTGACAGCAGTGTGTAGGAGGGAGGTTCCTATGTGGCAGCAGTGTGTAGGAGGGAGGTTCCTAGATGTTCCTATGTGGCAGCAGTGTGTAGGAGGGAGGTTCCTAGGTGTGAGAAGTGTGCCGAAGGGAATGAGACAAAGGAATGTGTAGCATTGGGTAAAGTAGTGGTATGTGTTAACTGTAGGGGTGCCCATGTGGCTGGGGATCAGAAATGTCCTGTGTGAGAGAGGCAGGTTGAGGTTTCCAGGGTTAGAGTAGTGCAGAAGTTGACCTATGCTGAGGCAGTGAAGAAAGTAGAGGAAGGTGGGTCAAGGGGGAGGGATCCTTGAGAGGAGTGGTGTGACTAGTAGATCTGTACCAGAACAGAGGGAGGCATCCTGAGAGGAGGGGTGTAACTAGTAGATCTGTACTAGAACAGAGGGAGGGATCCTGAGAGGAGGGGTGTAGTAGATCTGTACTAGAACAGAGGGAGGGATCCTGAGAGGAGTGGTGTGACTAGTAGATCTGTACCAGAACAGAGGGAGGGATCCTGAGAGGAGGGTTGTAACTAGTAGATCTGTACCAGAACAGAGGGAGGGATCCTGAGGACTGGTGTAGTAGATCTGTACCAGAACAGAGGGAGGGATCCTGAGAGGAGGGGTGTAACTAGTAGATCTGTACCAGAACAGAGGGAGGGATCCTGAGGACTGGTGTAGTAGATCTGTACCAGAACAGAGGGAGGGATCCTGAGAGGAGGGGTGTAACTAGTAGATCTGTACCAGAACAGAGGGAGGGATCCTGAGAGGAGGGGTGTAACTAGTAGATCTGTACCAGAACAGAGATATAAACCAACAAGTGATATATGTTTCAGTGAGATTGGATTTGTAGCATATATAACAATGGTTATCAACTGTACTGCAGGGATGGAAAGTCACAGAAAATTGAGGTGGTGGTGGCAGCTGCAGAGAGGTATTTGGGTGTACAAGACTTGATGTCAGAAGAGTTACAGGGTGTGTTCAGTGATGGTGTCCCATCCTTTCAGTCTGTTGGCCTGAGGTAGGACCAGATAGTAGAGTAGGCTGTTTTTTAGTGAGTGTATTGTTAGATGGTAGATGGTAGGGTATTTAAAGAGTGGAGTAGGGTGGTAGGTTGTTAATTAATGAGTGTAGGGTTAGATGGTAGATGGTAGGGTATTTAAAGAGTGGAGTAGGGTGGTAGGTTGTTAATTAATGAGTGTAGGGTTAGATGGTAGATGGTAGGGTATTTAAAGAGTGGAGTAGGGTGGTAGGTTGTTAATTAATGAGTGTAGGGGTTAGATGGTAGATGGTAGTATTTAAATAGTGGAGTAGGTGGGGGTTTGTAGAGTGTAGGGTTAGATGGTAGGGTATTTAAATAGTGGAGTAGGGTGGGGGGTTTGTAGTGAGTGTAGGGTTAGATGGTAGGGTATTTAAATAGTGGAGTAGGGTGGGGAGGTTTAGTGAGTGTAGGGTTAGATGGTAGGGTATTTAAATAGTGGAGTAGGGTGGGGAGGTTTTAGTGAGTGTAGGGTTAGATGGTAGGGTATTTAAATAGTGGAGTAGGGTGGGGAGGTTTTAGTGAGTGTAGGGTTAGATGGTAGGGTATTTAAATAGTGGAGTAGGGTGTTTTTGTGAGTGTAGGGTTAGATGGTAGGGTAGTGGAGTAGGGGGTTTTAGTGAGTGTAGGGTTAGATGGTAGGGTATTTAAATAGTGGAGTAGGGTGTTTTTTTGTGAGTGTAGGGTTAGATGGTAGGGTATTTACATAGTGGAGTAGGGTGTTTTTTTGTGAGTGTAGGGTTAGATTGTAGGGTATTTACATAGTGGAGTCGAGTGGGGGGTTTGTAGTGAGTGTAGGGTTAGATGGTAGGGTATTTAAATAGTGGAGTAGGGTGGGGAGGTTTTAGTGAGTGTAGGGTTAGATGGTAGGGTATTTAAATAGTGGAGTAGGGTGGGGAGGTTTTAGTGAGTGTAGGGTTAGATGGTAGGGTATTTAAATAGTGGAGTAGGGTGGGGGGTTTGTAGTGAGTGTAGGGTTAGATGGTAGGGTATTTAAATAGTGGAGTAGGGTGTTTTTTTGTGAGTGTAGGGTATTTACATAGTGGAGTCGAGTGGGGGGTTTGTAGTGAGTGTAGGGTTAGATTGTAGGGTATTTACATAGTGGAGTCGAGTGGTGGGTTTGCACTGCAAAATTACTGCAGTAAATGTGTTATATTTTGAATGCTGTATAACTGCACTCTAACTGCAATATTTTTTCGTAAGGAAGGTGGCGGCAATGCAACATGTATTAGGTGCCAAACGCCGTTAAACCTCATCGAAGAAGAAGTTGTGTTGTTTTGATCCGTTGAAGTCGCACAAAGCCGAAATACCGTTTGTCTGCAGGTAGGAATAAGTTAGATAGCTGTTCATCTTCTCATGAAGTGTAGTATGTTTTACATACGTTTTTACTTTATGCACATGTTTTTACTTTCGCAATGTTCATTAACGCGTTATAGCTAGCTAACTGGCTAAAGGGTTAGTGCTATCTGGAGTCCTTGGGACGTTCCTACCCTAAATCCTCCCCATAAACCTTATCCTAAATCTTCCCTAACTCCTCAATTGAACCCTACCCATTTTAAATGTAAGCTTCAATGTGTTAGCGACGTCCCAAGGACCCCGGATTGCATGAGTCCTGGCTAAAGCTAACAGGCTGGTGAAAGAGGCTGGCAGCTGAGGAGCGCTCTACCTCGTCCCACAGACCCGCTCTCTGCAGGCGCAACCAGGGGTTCAACTAGGAGCGCCAGCGCGACATAATTACTAGCTAGTTAGCACACAATGACAAGTTTCTTGAGCCAACTAAAAAAATGGAACAAAAAATACACACACATTGAGTTGTTGCTACCAAAAAAGTATTAATACCCATTCATGTGGGTATTAATCTGGTTCATTCCCAGCGCGCATTTCCACCCGTACGAAAAAAAGATTAATCAGAGTGCAGTAAACTGCAAATCAGAGTCCATAATACCTTTTCCTATTTTACTGCCGTAATTGTACAGTGTCACTGCAGTTATTATGCCATTACTGCGTCCAAAATACCACAGTTGACTGCAGTTTGAAAGCTGCAATCTTTTTTGTTATAAGGGCAGGTGCTGTTGCAGATATAGCATAAAAATATGGCCTTTTCTGTAGCCAACATGCTGGATGTAACATGTATGGCACTGTAATGAGATGCAAATGTATGTAGGTTTCTCTGATCAAATCGCCTAATCTAAAAATGTGCTGACATGTTAACAAACAACATCCTAACAGGTCAAAGTCAAATGGGAATATGGACATCAGGCTACTCACAACTAATGTCCAGGAGTTGTTTTCCTGTGGGCAAAATTGTCATGATCAGTGGTTTCGAGTTCGTATCCGTCAAATAAAATACTTCTGCATTTCCCGTTGTGTAAACACATTGCAAATAGGCTCAGGATAACTCCTCCTGATAAAGTTGGGTAGCTGATATTCATAGCTTTTAAATAGCCAAATTGCTAAGTCACATTACTCCTGAGTGGCAGCAGCAGTCTAAGGCACTGCATCTCAGTGCTATAGGCGTCACTACAGACCCTGGTTCGATTCCAGGCTGTATCACAACCGGCTGTGATTGGGAGACCCATAGGGCGGTGCACAATTGGCCCAGCGTCGTCTGGGTTAGGGTTTGGCCCGGGTAGGCAGTCATTGTAAATAAGAATTTGTTCTTAACTTACTTGCCTAGTTAAATAAATAAAAAAGAAACCGACTCGGGACTAATAAAACCAATGGCCTGTTTTTCCAAATGGTGGGCATTCATAGGCTGCACCCCACTAAGTCCTTTTTGGTCCCGTCTGTACATCTTGTTGGTGCGGCAGTGATTCCATGTCGTCCACAGAGGTTTATTTATCGGTTAGGTCCGGACCAAATCTGATCCAATCATTAGACGTTTATGTTTGGTTCAGATTTTGTCCAGTCTGACCCAGCCTTGATTTGGCCCATGCATAGATGTCTTTTCACCTTTCATTCATAACCTCACTTCAACACCTGGGAAATGTGCATATTCAAAGTCATTTTGCTTACTGGGGCTATTCTAGTTTTGGCGGGGGCCATTTTGTTTTTTCTCTCACTTAAGGCAGAACAGCCAGGTCCGGCCCTGCACAGAGCTAGCTTGATGTGAAGGTAGAGGAAGATCAGCTTACCTTGTTAGCCAGCTAGATGGATGAATTTCACTCATGAACCAATAATGTAACTCAACTAAATGCAGTGGTGGAAAAAGTACCCGATTGTCATACTTGAGTAAAAGTAAAGGTACCTTAAAAGAAAATGACTTAAAGTACAAGTGAGTCACCCAATTGTCATACTTGAGTAAAAGTAAAGGTACCTTAAAAGAAAATGATTTAAAGTACAAGTGAGTCACCCAATTGTCATACTTGAGTAAAAGTAAAGGTACCTTAAAAGAAAATGACTTAAAGTACAAGTGAGTCACCCAATTGTCATACTTGAGTAAAAGTAAAGGTACCTTAAAAGAAAATGACTTAAAGTACAAGTGAGTCACCCAGTAAAATACTACCTGAGTAAAAGTTTGAAAGTGTGGCGCAGTGGTTAAGGGCGCTGTACTGCAGCGCCAGCTGTGCCACCAGAGACTCTGGGTTCGCGCCCAGGCTCTGTCGTAACCGGCCGTGACCGCGAGGTCCGTGGGGCGACGCACAATTGGCCTAGCGTCGTCCGAGTTAGGGAGGGTTTGGCCGGTTGGGGAATCCTTGTCTCATCGCGCACCAGCGACTCCTGTGGCGGGCCGGGCGCAGTGCCCGCTAACCAAGGTTGCCAGGTGCACGGTGTTTCCTCCGACACATTGGTGCGGCTGGCTTCCGGGTTGGATGCACACTGTGTTAAGAAGCAGTGCGGCTTGGTTGGGTTGTGTATCGGAGGACGCATGACTTTCAACCTTCGTCTCCCCCGAGCCGTACGGGAGTTGTAGTGATGAGACAAGATAGTAACTACTAACAATTGGATACCACGAAATTGGGGAGAAAAAGGGGGTAAAATTCACAAAAAAAAAGAAAAAAGTAAATGGAATTGATCAAATGTACTTAAATATCAAAAGTAAAAGTATGAACCATTTCAACTGAAGGTTGTTGGATCGAATCCCCGAGCTGACAAGGTTCAAATCTGTTGTTCTGCCCCTGAACAAGGCAGTTAACCCACTGTTCCCCTGAACAAGGCAGTTAACCCACTGTTCCCCTGAACAAGACAGTTAACCCACTGTTCCCCTGAACAAGGCAGTTAACCCCCTGTTCCCCTGAACAAGACAGTTAACCCACCGTTCCCCTGAACAAGGCAGTTAACCCACTGTTCCCCTGAACAAGGCAGTTAACCCACTGTTCCCCTGAACAAGGCAGTTAACCCACTGTTCCCCTGAACAAGGCAGTTAACCCACTGTTCCCCTGAACAAGGCAGTTAACCCACTGTTCCCCTGAACAAGGCAGTTAACCCACTGTTCCCCTGAACAAGGCAGTTAACCCACTGTTCCCCTGAACAAGGCAGTTAACCCACCGTTCCCCTGAACAAGGCAGTTAACCCAACTGTTCCCCTGAACAAGGCAGTTAACCCACTGTTCCCCTGAACAAGGCAGTTAACCCACTGTTCTCTGGTAGGCTTTCATTCTAAATAATAATTTGTTCTGACTTGCCTAGTTAAATAAAAACATATTTTCAAATTCCTTATATTAAGCAAAGCAGATGGACACATTTTTTAAATATTTTTTTTCATATACGGATAGCCAGGGGCTCGCTCCAACACTCAGTCAACCATTTACAAACGAAGCATGTGTTTAGTGAGACTGCCAGGTCAGAGGCAGTAGGGATGACCAGGGATGGTCTCTGTTTAGTGAGTCCTCCAGACCAGAGGCAGTAGGGATGACCAGGGATGTTCTCTGTTTAGTGAGACTGCCAGGTCAGAGGCAGTAGGGATGACCGGGGATGTTCTCTGTTTAGTGAGTCCACCAGATCAGAGGCAGTAGGGATGACCAGGGATGGTCTCTGTTTAGTGAGTCCTCCAGATCAGAGGCAGTAGGGATGACCAGGGATGGTCTCTGTTTAGTGAGTCCACCAGATCAGAGGCAGTAGGGATGACCAGGGATGTTCTCTGTTTAGTGAGTCCACCAGATCAGAGGCAGTAGGGATGACCAGGGATGTTCTCTGTTTAGTGAGTCCACCAGATCAGAGGCAGTAGGGATGACCAGGGATATTCTCTGTTTAGTGAGTCCTCCAGATCAGAGGCAGTAGGGATGACCAGGGATGGTCTCTGTTTAGTGAGTCCTCCAGATCAGAGGCAGTAGGGATGACCAGGGATGTTCTCTGTTTAGTGAGTCCACCAGATCAGAGGCAGTAGGGATGACCAGGGATGTTCTCTGTTTAGTGAGTCCTCCAGATCAGAGGCAGTAGGGATGACCAGGGATGTTCTCTGTTTAGTGAGTCCTCCAGGTCAGAGGCAGTAGGGATGACCAGGGATGTTCTCTGTTTAGTGAGTCCTCCAGATCAGAGGCAGTAGGGATGACCAGGGATGTTCTCTGTTTAGTGAGACTGCCAGGTCAGAGGCAGTAGGGATGACCAGGGATGTTCTCTGTTTAGTGAGTCCTCCAGATCAGAGGCAGTAGGGATGACCAGGGATGTTCTCTGTTTAGTGAGACTGCCAGGTCAGAGGCAGTAGGGATGACCAGGGATGTTCTCTGTTTAGTGAGTCCGCTAGATCAGAGACAGTAGGGATGACCAGGGATGTTCTCTGTTTAGTGAGTCCTCCAGATCAGAGGCAGTAGGGATGACCAGGGATGGTCTCTGTTTAGTGAGTCCACCAGATCAGAGGCAGTAGGGATGACCGGGGATGTTCTCTGTTTAATGAGTCCTCCAGGTCAGAGGCAGTAGGGATGACCAGGGATGTTCTCTGTTTAGTGAGTCCTCCAGATCAGAGGCAGTAGTTATGACCAGGGATGTTCTCTGTTTAGTGAGTCCTCCAGATCAGAGGCAGTAGGGATGACCAGGGATATTCTCTTGATAAGTGTGTGAATTAGACCATTTTCCTGTTCTGTTAAGCATTTAAAATAGAATTAGTACCTTTGGGTGTCAGGGAACATTTATGGAGTAAAAAGTACATAATTTTCTTTAGGAATGTAGTGAAGTAAAAGTTGTCAAAAATGTAAAAAGTAAAGTACAGATACTCAAACGTTTTGAAGTACTTTACACAACTGGTTAAAGCTTTACTCTAAAATGGATTAAATAAATACAAATCCTCATCAATCTACACACGATACCCAATAATGACATCACAATACCCCATAATGACATCACAATACCCAATAATGACATCACAATACCCCATAATGACATCACAATACCCAATAATGACAAAGTCAAAACAGTTTTTTTAGACATTTTTGCAAATGTAAATAAATAAATGAATATTTACATAAGTATTCAGACCCTTTGCTATGAAACTCGAAATTGAGCTCATCTGCATGCTATTTCCATTGATCATCCTTGAGATGTTTCTACAACTTGATTGGAGTCCACCTGTGGTAAATTCAATTGATTGGACATGATTTGGAAAGGCACACACCTGTCTACATAAGGTCCCACAGTTGACAGTGCATGTCAGAGCAAAAACCAAGCCATGAGATTGAAGGAATTGTGGCCTCCATCATTCTTAAATGGAAGAGGTTTGGAACCACCAAGACTCTTTGTAGAGCTGTCCGCCAGGCCAAACTGAGCAATCAGGGGTCCGAGAGGTGACCAAGAACCCGATGGTCACTCTGACAGAGCTCCAGAGTTCCTCTGTGGAGATGGGAGAACCTTCCAGAAGGACAACCATCTCTGCAGCACTCCATCAATCAGGCCTGTATAGTAGAGTGACCAGACAGAAGCCGCTCCTCAGTAAAAGGCACATGACAGCCGGCTTGGACTTTGCCAAAAGGCACCTAAAGGACTCTCAGACCATAAGAAACAAGATTCTCTGGTCTGATGAAACCAAGATTGAACTCTTTGGCCTGAATGCCAAGCATCACATCTGGAGGAAACCTGGCACCATCCCTATGGTGAAGCATGGTGGAGGCAGCATCATGCTGTGGGGATGTTTTTCAGCAGCAGGGACTGGGAGACTAGTCAGGATCGAGGGAAAGATGAACGGAGCAAAGAACAGAGAGATCCTTGATGAAAACCTGCTCCAGAGCGCTCAGGACTTCCAACAGGACAATGACCCAAAGCACACTAGTTTATAAAAAATACGCTTGGACTTTCATTCCATGTTGTTTAGGTTACTATATTATGTTGTTGGTTGGTTACCATGCAATGGGAATATCTCCTCTCCATCTCTGCTTCTTCTCTTCTTCCTGTCTTCTCTCTCCCTCTAACTCTCCCTCTCTCCTCAAGTGATGAAGACCTCCCAGGCAGTGGAGACAGAAGGCGATAAGATCACTTCCTGGGTGTCTGTGTGCCCCAGGGGCTTGTGGGAGGTTTGTCAGAGGAGGAAACGAGGGGCGGAGCCAACTGACCCCTCTGGAGACGTCTACCCCGGGATTGGCTCTCTGTGTCAGGTCAGAGTTCAACGCCAAGGAGAACCTACAGCTGACCCGGAGCTGTCACTCAAACCTGACCTGCCAATCGCAGTCCTTTCAGATGCCCAGGTCCCATCCCTACAGCGCTCCCAGGGTACCATGCTGCAGGTCCCGCTTGGTGATTGGATCATTCTGAGGCTGGGGGAGGGGCAGTGTGACATCACAGAGGGGTGTGTGGAGGGGATGAGAGCTGGAGAGAAGTGTGAGGTAAGGAGAGGCTCACTCACCAATAGCACCACACTGAATCAGCATGTACCTGCTGTTACCCATTCACCCTTCATACAGCTGGTCAAACCTTTCACTCCTTTGACCCTCGTGTCCCCAGGTAATGCTGACTCCACTAGCAGACCGACTCCGGGGAGGAGAAGAGGAGCAGAAGAGAGCAAGCCCTGACCAGTCCCTGTGTATAACAGTAGAGCTCCAGTCCTTCTCTCCTGGCCATGAGTCCTGGCAGCTGTCAGCTGGAGAGAAGTGGGGCTGGGTGATGTCACACAAGCAGAGGGGGGGAGACAGGTTTAGGGCGGGGGACATGTGGGGGGCGGCAGACAGCTACAGCCGAGCCATCAAACTCCTCATCACCCTAAAACTACACACCCGGGGAGAAGGGGAGGAGATGACTCCGATAGAGGAGGAGGAGGAGGATGAGGAGACGGAGAAGAAAGATAGCCTAGAGGCCCCTACAGATCGTCAGTACCGTTCCACCAAGGCCTCTCTCTACTCCAACCTGTCCCTATGTCAGCTCAAACTGGGCCAGTGGTCCCGGGCCAGAGGGTGTGCCTCCAGGTAAGGCTAGGAATTGCCAGGGACCTCACCAGTACTTAATTTGTAAATCGGGAATTCCCAGAACACATAGTGAGCACGGGTGGCTCTGAGGTGGGTGTGGGGTGGGGGGCTCTGAGGTGGGTGTGGGGTGTGGGGGCTCTGAGGTGGGTGTGGGGGAGGGGGGCTCTGAGGTGGGTGTGGGGTGGGGGCTCTGAGGTGGGTGTGGGGAGGGGGGCTCTGAGGTGGGTGTGGGGGAGGGGCTCTGAGGTGGGTGTGGGGGGAGGCTCTGAGGTGGGTGTGGGGGGAGGCTCTGAGGTGGGTGTGGGGGGCTCTGAGGTGGGTGTGGGGGGTTCTGAGGTGGGTGTGGGGGGGGCTCTGAGGTGGGTGTGGGGGGCTCTGAGGTGGGGTGGGGGTGGCTCTGAGGTGGGTGTGGGGGGCTCTGAGGTGGGTGTGGGGGGGGGGGCTCTGAGGAACCGTCCCAAACGCATTGAGACAAGAAGTCTAACACAACATAGCAGCAGACCGAGTAAACAGCCAAGTAGCCTACTATCTATGGTGGTGACACGGACAGCACTCTCCAAGTAGCCTACTATCTATGGTGGTGACACGGACAGCACTCTCCAAGTAGCCTACTATCTATGGTGGTGACACGGACAGCACTCTCCAAGTAGCCTACTATCTATGGTGGTGACACGGACAGCACTCTCCAAGTAGCCTACTATCTATGGTGGTGAAACGGACAGCACTCTCCATGGCGCTGAATAATTCAAAGCATTTCAGACGTCACACTGCAGTATGCCCACATACTTGAGTAAAGCTGCGGTTACACAAGTCCACATTTCTTAGAGCCTAATGTTCTAGACGTCAGTGTACGGCAACATGTTTAGACAACACTGCAGAACACCCATATACCCACCAGCTGTGGAGCTCACAAGACCTGCATTTCATAGCATTTTCAAGTCATCAATGTAGCTGCAGAACACCCATATACCCACCAGCTGTGGAGCTCACAAGACCTGCATTTCATATCATTTTCAAGTCATCAATGTAGCTGCAGAACACCCATATACCCACCAGCTGTGGAGCTCACAAGACCTGCATTTCATATCATTTTCAAGTCATCAATGTAGCTGTAGAACACCCATATACCCACCAGCTGTGGAGCTCACAAGACCTGCATTTCATATCATTTTCAAGTCATCAATGTAGCTGCAGAACACCCATATACCCACCAGCTGTGGAGCTCACAAGACCTGCATTTCATATCATTTTCAAGTCATCAATGTAGCTGTAGAACACCCATATACCCACCAGCTGTGGAGCTCACAAGACCTGCATTTCATATCATTTTCAAGTCATCAATGTAGCTGTAGAACACCCATATACCCACCAGCTGTGGAGCTCACAAGACCTGCATTTCATATCATTTTCAAGTCATCAATGTAGCTGCAGAACACCCATATACCCACCAGCTGTGGAGCTCACAAGACCTGCATTTCATATCATTTTCAAGTCATCAATGTAGCTGCAGAACACCCATACCCACCAGCTGTGGAGCTCACAAGACCTGCATTTCATATCATTTTCAAGTCATCAATGTAGCTGTAGAACACCCATATACCCACCAGCTGTGGAGCTCACAAGACCTGCATTTCATATCATTTTCAAGTCATCAATGTAGCTGTAGAACAAATATCGGAATAAAACTTCAAATAAATCAATGTAGGACACAGCAGAACACGCACATGAGAATATATAGGCCTCCTGCCTATGTGAAAGTATGAAGCACATATTCAGATTACCTTCACAGTACAGAACAAGTTTGTAAAGGAAGAAATATGTACTACCTTAGTTTTCAAAACCTCCCACAACGACTCTCCCGTGACTCTTGAGAGTCGACTTGCCATGAGCGGGATGTTTAGTCTCCTTCTCAGGCTGTTCTGAAGACTCTGGCTGTAGTGTCTATTTTTTCATTCTGAGTGTGAACTATAACCTGGGTGTCCTCTCTAGCCTCGTCTACAAATACGCCTGTTCAAAAACCTTTTTTTCTGAGAGCTATTTGTTGTTTCTTTACGTCTGAGACATAGGATGTTAATTTACTGTACATTCCCACTATTTTGCTAGTTTAATCCCTCCAGTTGTTTCTAGACCCAAGCTCCCTACTTTTTTGCGTGTTGTACAGCCCAACTCTGAATTCTGCATGACAAGCCAGGGGTTATACATTTGCTTGTTCTTGAACTGCTCCGAGCACTTCGTCGGTGGATGCACTGCCGCCCTCACCCCCAGCTCCCCATCTCCCTCTCCAGCTGGGTTAGGGTTAGGTCTACTAGCTAGTGAAGGTAGCTGAACTGGCGGGATTAATAGCAGCGCTGTTAGCTAAGGTATCGCTATCAGGAACAGTTTGCACCTCACTCCTCTCCTCCGGCACTGACAGTTCTCGTTCTGAGTTCGATTCACCATCTCTCTCTGGAATTATTATTATTTAAACATTTTTGGGGGGCGATTCAAATTCAGTAGGGAGCTGACTAGACTAGGCTATGTAATTACGTAGGGACCTCTTCACTAGCTGACCACCACTACCAAGATCTGTGTCAAGATCAGTTACTTACCCCACCGGCCCTCCCCATAACCTCTATGTACAAATAAGAGAGCAGGTCTGGAATCAGTGTGGCTCGATAGGATGACTATATACATTGGGGCAAAAAAGTATTTAGTCAGCTGCCAATTGTGCAAGTTTTCCCACTTAAAAAGATGAGAGAAGCCTGTAATTTTCATCATAGGTACACTTAAACTATGACAGATTACTATTTGCAAATTATGGTGGAAAATAAGTATTTGGTCACCTACAAACAAGCAAGATTTCTGGCTCTCACAGACCTGTAACTTCTTCTTTAAGAGGCTCCTCTGTCCTCCACTCGTTACCTGTATTAATGGCACCTGTTTGAACTTATCAGTATAAAAGACACCTGTCCACAACCTCAAACAGTCACACTCCAAACTCCACTATGGCCAAGACTAAAGAGCTGTCAAAGGACACCAGAAACAAAATTGTAGACCTGCACCAGGCTGGGAAGACTGAATCTGCAATAGGTAAGCAGCTTGGTTTGAAGAAATCAACTGTGGGAGCAATTATTAGGAAATGGAAGACATACAAGACCACTGATAATCTCCCTCGATCTGGGGCTCCACGCAAGATCTCACCCCATGGGGTCAAAATGATCACAAGAACGGTGAGCAAAAATCCCAGAACCACACGGGGGACCTAGTGAATGACCTGCAGAGAGCTGGGACCAAAGTAACAAAGCCTACCATCAGTAACACACTACGCCGCCAGGGACTCAAATCCTGCAGTGCCAGACGTGTCCAGGCCCGTCTGAAGTTTGCTAGAGAGCATTTGGATGATCCAGAAGAAGATTGGGAGAATGTCAGATGAAACCAAAATATAACTTTTTGGTAAAAACTCAACTCGTCGTGTTTGGAGGACAAAGAATGCTGAGTTGCATCCAAAGAACACCATACCTACTGTGAAGCATGGGGTGGAAACATCATGCTTTGGGGCTGTTTTTCTGCAAAGGGACCAGGACGACTGATCCGTGTAAAGGAAAGAATGAATGGGGCCATGTATCGTGATATTTTGAGTGAAAACCTCCATCCATCAGCAAGGTCATTGAAGATGAAACATGGCTGGGTCTTTCAGCATGACAATGATCCCAAACACACCGCCCGGGCAACGAAGGAGTGGCTTCGTAAGAAGCATTTCAAGGTCCTGGAGTGGCCTAGCCAGTCTCCAGATCTCAACCCCATAGAAAATCTTTGGAGGGAGTTGAAAGTCCGTGTTGCCCAGCAACAGCCCCAAAACATCACTGCTCTAGAGGAGATCTGCATGGAGGAATGGGCCAAAATACCAGCAACAGTGTGTGAAAACCTTGTGAAGACTTACAGAAAACGTTTGACCTCTGTCATTGCCAACAAAGGGTATATAACAAAGTATTGAGATAAACTTTTGTTATTGACCAAATACTTATTTTCCACCATAATTTGCAAATAAATTCATTAAAAATCCTACATTGTGATTTTCTGGATGTTTTTTCTTCTCATTTGTCCGTCATAGTTGAAGTGAACCTATGATGAAAATTACAGGCCTCTCTCATCTTTTTAAATGGGAGAACATGCACGATTGGTGGCTGACTAAATACTTTTTTACCCCACTGCCCACTGTAGAAGGATCACCGTGCTTTTACATGATGGTCTTTCTGGAAAATAACGAGGAGACAACTTGATATAATGCTAAACGCTTTTATTAGAATGTGAGACAATAAATAAATCCGGAGAGATACCGGATCCGGGAAAATAGGTGCCGGAACAAACAGTCAAATCTGAGAGGTGCTGGATCCTGTTCCTGCAGGATCCGTCTCAAATGAAGCACTAGACCTCATGATACTTGGGTGCTGATACGATATGTATTGCAATTGTCACAATCATGGCCGCTGGAAGATGTTTTTGGGTTGTAGGGCTGTTGATGGGCGGAAAGGGGGGGTGGGGGTGCTTCGCTCATACAGGAGTAAAAAAAAAAAAAAGGCCTAGTTCGCTAATTTGGTATGTGTTGTTTTATTTTTTGTATGTGACTCGTTTCAGGAAACTAGGCGTATGTTGCGCGTCACTACACAGTCGAGGCATTTGAACGTAAACATTTATTTTTGATCAAAATGCGTTTTTTTTTTGTCAGAAATAACTTCTGCAATATGTAAACTTTCATGTGCCTTAATAACAAACTTCTATGCCATCTGTAGATATGAATAAAATTGTTAAATTACGAGCCTACTTGGTTTAGCCACGGAAAAAGCCAGGAATCTTCCCGCTAGCCATGATTGGCTGAGGTAATGGATGGGCTGGACAAGCCGAGAGATGAGTTCGGATTGGTCTGCCATGTAGCACGCTTCTGTTTATAACTGTTTATGATCTGGTCAGTATGTGATCCTTTCTAACGGGGCTTTTTTGAAAGCTAACATGAAGAACTGCAAAAGTGTTGCTCTCCACTTTCTGGAGGACCGAGTTTTGAAATCGGTGGAATGCCGGTGGAAGCACAGTATGATAGCTAAGGAGATGGAGAAAATTCTGGCGTTTGAATGCAAATATGCAGATGGAGTTGAAAAGAGAACACACACAGAATTGTAATCCGGAGACCGGTGTTTTATACATCTTCAAACTAAGGGCAACCATGGCATCCATGACAGAGAGGGAGAAGTGTTCATGCATGTTTACGGGTAAGAGAGTCTAGCTAGCTACATTTTCAGATATTTTACGTTTCTAATTTAGTCAGAAAGTCGTTTTCATTTCAAGCTAAAGTGTACTGTTAGTTGGCTGGCTCGCTCGCTAGCTAATGTTACGTGAATGATGTGTATAGTAATATTATTCATATCTCACAGCCATTTGCATGGCTAGCTAACATTGAATCTAGTTTGTTAGCTACATGCAGAATAATGCAGGGTAGTAATGTTATAAATTAGGATTATGGGTCATTGTTTAGCTATCTAGCGACATGTCTAAACAAAAGACTCCACTCAGCAAGGTACCATTTCACTGTACCATTCACACCTTCTGTGTCCTGTGCATGTGACGAATACATTTTTGATTTGATATAGTGTGTGTTACCAGAGACGGTGAAGAACAACATGACCTCTGCACCAAAAGTCAAATTAGGATACAACATTAGGGCCAACGAGACAGTTTTCCAAGTTCTAAAATTCTCCGGTAGAATGCCCTGCTTTTATTTTGTCTCACTTACAACTGTATTTCCTGTAATTGGCTCGCCATTAAATTGTAAATAATGATCTTGTTGTGAGTTTATGTTCCTGTAATAATTAATACAAATTAGCTAAAGTTAAGACGTTGTCAGTTATGTGGTCATTATTTAAACTGGCTAGCCAGCTAACTTTACGTTAGCTGTCTAGCTAACAAGCTAACCAAAACATTGTTTATAAAGTTGCTTTTAGGTGCCTCTTTTGCTAGATTGACATAAACAGATGGGTTTATTGGTGTTAAAATAGTTATGCTATTTTGGAACAACAGGCTGCTGATGTCATGCATGTGAATCCTTAAAGAGCTGGGCGGGGCTAAGTCATAAGAGTGTGTGACCGATGCTGAATGGGCGGGGCTAAGTCATAAGAGGGTGTGACCGATGCTGAATGGGTGTCGACAAAGAAGAGCTCTCCACTAGATACCCAAACGTTCAAGGGCCATTTTCTCAAAAGTGGGGTTACAAGTTTATTAACTTTCAAAGCAGAATTACTTTCCCTCAACTGTAGTGTTACAGTATGATATACCGTTTTCGAGTCTCTACTTTTATCCAATGTAAAAAAAAATAATAAAAAAATTTAAAATGTTGATACATAAGACAAAATCGAGCCAGTCGGTCACACATGCTCACAATCGTAAAGATTCTCTATATATTGCGATTTGACGCTGTGATTTGTTTAATACGATTAGACATTCCCATTGTATTGCTCACCATGTCTGATGCAGAGAGGAGAGAGCATGACAACATTAGTTTTGATCAGTCATGGAAAAACATGTTGGTTCCCTGTTTCAAAAGAAAATTAATAACAAGGAAAAAATACTAGTTTTGGGCAGGCACAGCTGACTAATGCAAAAATAATGTTGAGATATATTGTCAAATAATATCCCAATATGTAACTATTTTTTTCCCGCCAGATCCACGCTGCTGGAGCCCCAAGGGCTGAAGGCCTGGTACCGCCTTGGGCAGGCCAACCTGGAGGCAGGGGAGCTGGAGGAGGCCGACAGGGCCTTCAGGAAACTACAGGAGCTCCAGCCTGACTCTCCCTCCGCCCTGAGAGGACTGAGAGAGGTGGGGAGGAGAGAGCGAGAGACGAATAGCAGACTGGGACAGAGACTCTGCAAGATGTTCAGCTGAAGAGGGAGAGTGAGAGAGGACTGATAGCCAACAGGGACAGGGACTGAGTCAAATGTTCAGGCGAGAAGGAGAGGGTGACAATTAGCAGACTATTTTTTCATCCACAAATAGTCTTAGGCTGCGTTTATATAAGTAGCCCAATTCTGATATTTTTTCCAATATTGGTCTTTGACCAATCACAAGTAAAATAAATATCAGAATTGGGATGTCTGTGTAAATATGGGCACTGGATTATGGGATTTAAGTGTCAGTCATTTTTTTTATTGAACTGTTAAGACACTGGAGCTGTTCTAGAAAATACATTTAAGAAGTGGTATAGAAATTAGCTGGAATTATGGGTAAGACGGCTTTTCACCAACTCTGTCCTGGGGACGCCCAAGAGCCACACATTGAGGCTTTTGCCCTAGCACTACTAATTCAAATAATCAAAGTTTGACGATGAGTTAGTTATCTGAATCAGCTGTGTAGTGTCAGGGCACCCCAGTTAGAAACGCTGGGGCAGGATTAGGCTTCTAAAGGGAGGGTACAAACAAACAATAGCCCAGGCCAATGATACGGGGAAAAAAGACATCTTAGGAGGAGATATCTATGTGTATCTATCTACACACACACACGTACCGTTGAAGTCAGAAGTTTATATACACCTTAGCCAAATACATTTAAACTCAGTTTTTCACGATTCCTGACATTTAATCCTAGTAAACAGTACCTGTCTTAGGTCAGTTAGGATGATCACTTTATTTTAAGAATGTGAAATGTCACAATAATAGTAGAGAGAATGATTTATTTCAGCTTTTATTTCTTTCATCACATTCCCAGTGGGTCAGAAGTTTACATACACTCAGTTAGTATTTGGTAGCATTGCCTTTCAATTGTTTAACTTGGGTCAAACGTTTCGGGGTAGCCCGTTTCGGGCCCATTCCTCCTGACAGAGCTGGTGTAACTGAGTCAGGTTTGTAGGCCTCCTTGCTCACACACGCTTTTTCAGGTCTGCCCACAAATTTTCTATAGGACTGAGGACAGGGCTTTGTGATGGCCACTCAAATACCTTGACTTTGTTGTCCTTAAGCCATTTTGCCTCAACTTTGGAAGTATGCTTGGGGTTATTGTCCATTTGGAAGACAGATGAACGTGGTACCTTCAGGCGTTTGGAACCAGACTTGTGGAGGTTTACACATTTTCTTCTGAGGTCTTGGCTGATTTCTTTAGATTTTCCCATGATGTCAAGCAAAGAGGCACAGAAGTGGGCCTTGAAATACATCCACATGTACACCTCCAATTGACTCCAAATGATGTCAATTAGCCTATCAGAAGCTTCTAAAGCCATGACATTTTGGGGAATTTTCCAAGCTGTTTAAAGGCACAGTCAACTTAGTGAATGTAAACTTCTGACCCACTGGAATTGTGATACAGTGAAATAATCTGTCTGTAAACAATTGTTGGAAAAGTTACTTGTGTCATGCGCAAAGTAGATGTCCTAACCAACTTGCCAAAACTATAGTTTGTTAAAAAGACATTTGTGGAGTGGTTGAAAAATGAGTTTTAATGACTCCAACCTAAGTGTATGTAAACTTCTGACTTCAACTGTTCATACACACACACACACTACCGGTCAAAAGGTTTTAGAACGCCTACTCATTAAATGTTTTTTCTTTATTTGACTATTTTTCTACATTGTATAATTAATAGTGAAGACATCAAAGCTATGAAATAACTCATGGAATAATAGTCTAATAAAGTGTTAAACAAATCAACATGTATGAACTATTTCAAATTACTATTAACCAAACTAGACGGGACAATTTAATTGTTTTATTTTATTGACTGATAGCCAGCCTCCCAACACTCAGACATAATTTACAAAATAAGCATCTGTTTAGTGAGTCCTCCAGGTCAGAGGCCGTAGGGATGACCGGGGATGTTCTCTGTTTAGTGAGTCCTCCAGATCAGAGGCAGTAGGGATGACCAGGGATGTTCTCTGTTTAGTGAGTCCTCCAGATCAGAGGCAGTAGGGATGACCAGGGATGTTCTCTGTTTAGTGAGTCCTCCAGATCAGAGGCAGTAGGGATGACCAGGGATGTTCTCTGTTTAGTGAGTCCTCCAGATCAGAGGCAGTAGGGATGACCAGGGATGTTCTCTGTTTAGTGAGTCCACCAGATCAGAGGCAGTAGGGATGACCGGGGATGTTCTCTGTTTAGTGAGTCCTCCAGACCAGAGGCAGTAGGGATGACCAGGGATGTTCTCTGTTTAGTGAGTCCTCCAGGTCAGAGGCCGTAGGGATGACCAGGGATGTTCTCTGTTTAGTGAGTCCTCCAGATCAGAGGCAGTAGGGATGACCAGGGATGTTCTCTGTTTAGTGAGTCCGCCAGATCAGAGGCAGTAGGGATGACCAGGGATGTTCTCTGTTTAGTGAGTCCACCAGATCAGAGGCAGTAGGGATGACCGGGGATGTTCTCTGTTTAGTGAGTCCACCAGATCAGAGGCAGTAGGGATGACCGGGGATGTTCTCTGTTTAGTGAGTCCACCAGATCAGAGGCAGTAGGGATGACCGGGGATGTTCTCTGTTTAGTGAGTCCTCCAGATCAGAGGCAGTAGGGATGACCAGGGATGTTCTCTGTTTAGTGAGTCTGCCAGGTCAGAGGCAGTAGGGATGACCAGGGATGTTCTCTGTTTAGTGAGTCCTCCAGATCAGAGGCAGTAGGGATGACCAGGGATGTTCTCTGTTTAGTGAGTCCTCCAGATCAGAGGCAGTAGGGATGACCAGGGATGTTCTCTGTTTAGAGAGTCCTCCAGATCAGAGGCAGTAGGGACGACCAGGGATGTTCTCTGTTTAGGGAGTTCTCCAGATCAGAGGCAGTAGGGATGACCAGGGTTGTTCTCTGTTTAGTGAGTCCTCCAGATCAGAGGCAGTAGGGATGACCAGGGATGTTCTCTGTTTAGTGAGTCCTCCAGGTCAGAGGCAGTAGGGATGACCAGGGATGTTCTCTGTTTAGTGAGTCCTCCAGATCAGAGGCAGTAGGGATGACCAGGGATGTTCTCTGTTTAGTGAGTCCTCCAGATCAGAGGCAGTAGGGATGACCAGGGATGTTCTCTGTTTAGTGAGTCCTCCAGATCAGAGGCAGTAGGGATGACCAGGGATGTTCTCTGTTTAGTGAGTCCGCCAGATCAGAGGCAGTAGGGATGACCAGGGATGTTCTCTGTTTAGTGAGTCCACCAGATCAGAGGCAGTAGGGATGACCGGGGATGTTCTCTGTTTAGTGAGTCCACCAGATCAGAGGCAGTAGGGATGACCGGGGATGTTCTCTGTTTAGTGAGTCCACCAGATCAGAGGCAGTAGGGATGACCAGGGATGTTCTCTGTTTAGTGAGTCCTCCAGATCAGAGGCAGTAGGGATGACCAGGGATGTTCTCTGTTTAGTGAGTCTGCCAGGTCAGAGGCAGTAGGGATGACCAGGGATGTTCTCTGTTTAGTGAGTCCACCAGATCAGAGGCAGTAGGGATGACCGGGGATGTTCTCTGTTTAGTGAGTCCACCAGATCAGAGGCAGTAGGGATGACCGGGGATGTTCTCTGTTTAGTGAGTCCACCAGATCAGAGGCAGTAGGGATGACCGGGGATGTTCTCTGTTTAGTGAGTCCTCCAGATCAGAGGCAGTAGGGATGACCAGGGATGTTCTCTGTTTAGTGAGTCTGCCAGGTCAGAGGCAGTAGGGATGACCAGGGATGTTCTCTGTTTAGTGAGTCCTCCAGATCAGAGGCAGTAGGGATGACCAGGGATGTTCTCTGTTTAGTGAGTCCTCCAGATCAGAGGCAGTAGGGATGACCAGGGATGTTCTCTGTTTAGGGAGTTCTCCAGATCAGAGGCAGTAGGGATGACCAGGGATGTTCTCTGTTTAGTGAGTCCTCCAGATCAGAGGCAGTAGGGATGACCAGGGATGTTCTCTGTTTAGTGAGTCCTCCAGGTCAGAGGCAGTAGGGATGACCAGGGATGTTCTCTGTTTAGTGAGTCCTCCAGATCAGAGGCAGTAGGGATGACCGGGGATGTTCTCTGTTTAGTGAGTCCACCAGATCAGAGGCAGTAGGGATGACCAGGGATGTTCTCTGTTTAGTGAGTCTGCCAGGTCAGAGGCAGTAGGGATGACCAGGGATGTTCTCTGTTTAGTGAGTCCTCCAGATCAGAGGCAGTAGGGATGACCAGGGATGTTCTCTGTTTAGTGAGTCCTCCAGATCAGAGGCAGTAGGGATGACCAGGGATGTTCTCTGTTTAGTGAGTCCTCCAGATCAGAGGCAGTAGGGATGACCAGGGATGTTCTCTGTTTAGTGAGTCCGCCAGATCAGAGGCAGTAGGGATGACCAGGGATGTTCTCTGTTTAGTGAGTCCACCAGATCAGAGGCAGTAGGGATGACCGGGGATGTTCTCTGTTTAGTGAGTCCACCAGATCAGAGGCAGTAGGGATGACCGGGGATGTTCTCTGTTTAGTGAGTCCACCAGATCAGAGGCAGTAGGGATGACCGGGGATGTTCTCTGTTTAGTGAGTCCTCCAGATCAGAGGCAGTAGGGATGACCAGGGATGTTCTCTGTTTAGTGAGTCTGCCAGGTCAGAGGCAGTAGGGATGACCAGGGATGTTCTCTGTTTAGTGAGTCCTCCAGATCAGAGGCAGTAGGGATGACCAGGGATGTTCTCTGTTTAGTGAGTCCTCCAGATCAGAGGCAGTAGGGATGACCAGGGATGTTCTCTGTTTAGTGAGTCCTCCAGGTCAGAGGCAGTAGGGATGACCAGGGATGTTCTCTGTTTAGTGAGTCCTCCAGATCAGAGGCAGTAGGGATGACCGGGGATGTTCTCTGTTTAGTGAGTCCACCAGATCAGAGGCAGTAGGGATGACCAGGGATGTTCTCTGTTTAGTGAGTCCTCCAGATCAGAGGCAGTAGGGATGACCAGGGATGTTCTCTGTTTAGTGAGTCCTCCAGGTCAGAGGCAGTAGGGATGACCAGGGATGTTCTCTGTTTAGTGAGTCCTCCAGATCAGAGGCAGTAGGGATGACCGGGGATGTTCTCTGTTTAGTGAGTCCACCAGATCAGAGGCAGTAGGGATGACCAGGGATGTTCTCTGTTTAGTGAGTCTGCCAGGTCAGAGGCAGTAGGGATGACCAGGGATGTTCTCTGTTTAGTGAGTCCTCCAGATCACAGGCAGTAGGGATGACCAGGGATATTCTCTGTTTAGTGAGTCTGCCAGGTCAGAGGCAGTAGGGATGACCAGGGATGTTCTCTTGATAAGTGTGTGAATTGGAACATTTTCCTGTCAAAATGTACTGTACTTTTGGGTGTCAGGGAAAATGTATGGAGTAAAAAGTACATTTTCATTAGGAATGTAGTGAAGTAAAAGTTGTCAAAAAATGTAAATAGTGTAGTAGTATAGATACACCAAATTACTTAAGTAGTACTTTTAAAGTATTTTACACCACTGTCCATATGTGTTATTTCATAGTTTATCTTCACTATTATTCACTATTTTTTCCTAAATCTACACACAATATCCCCTAATGACAAATTTGCAAATAAAACCCGTATTCAGACCTTTTGTTAATGAGAATCATCTTTACTAATGTTGCAGAAATCAGTAAAGATAGCACACAGCTCAGACACCCATGCATACCCCACAAGACATGCCACCAGAGGTCTCTTCACAGTCCCCAAGTCCAGAACAGACTATGGGAGGCGCACAGTACTACATAGAGCAATGACTACATGGAACTCTATTCCACAGTACTACATAGAGCCATGACTACATGGAACTCTATTCCACAGTACTACATAGAGCCATGACTACATGGAACTCTATTCCACAGTACTACATAGAGCCATGACTACATGGAACTCTATTCCACAGTACTACATAGAGCCATGACTACATGGAACTCTATTCCACAGTACTACATAGAGCCATGACTACAAGGAACTCTATTCCACAGTATTACATAGAGCCATGACTACATGGAACTCTATTCCACAGTACTACATAGAGCAATGACTACATGGAACTCTATTCCACAGTACTACATAGAGCCATGACTACATGGAACTCTATTCCACAGTACTACATAGAGCCATGACTACATGGAACTCTATTCCACAGTACTACATAGAGCCATGACTACATGGAACTCTATTCCACAGTACTACATAGAGCAATGACTACAAGGAACTCTATTCCACAGTACTACATAGAGCCATGACTACATGGAACTCTATTCCACAGTACTACATAGAGCAATGACTACATGGAACTCTATTCCACAGTACTACATAGAGCCATGACTACATGGAACTCTATTCCACAGTACTACATAGAGCCATGACTACATGGAACTCTATTCCACAGTACTACATAGAGCCATGACTACATGGAACTCTATTCCACAGTACTACATAGAGCCATGACTACATGGAACTCTATTCCACAGTACAACATAGAGCCATGACTACATGGAACTCTATTCCAAATCAAGTAACTAATGCCAGCAGTAAAACTAGATTTTTTAAAACAAAACAAATACACGTTCTTGAACAGCAGGACTGTGAAGAGACACGCATACACATCTAATATACTGTCTAAAGTATACTACACATCTAATATATATACTGCCTAATGTATACTACACATCTCATATACTGTCTAATGTATACTACACATCTAATATATACTGTCTAATGTATACTACACATCTAATATACTGCCTAATGTATACTACACATCTAATATATATACTGCCTAATGTATACTACACATCTCATATACTGTCTAACGTATACTACACATCTAATATATACTACACATCTCATATACTGTCTAACGTATACTACACATCTAATATATATACTGCCTAATGTATACTACACATCTAATATATATACTGCCTAATGTATACTACACATCTCATATACTGTCTAACGTATACTACACATCTAATATATACTACACATCTCATATACTGTCTAACGTATACTACACATCTAATATATACTGCCTAATGTATACTACACATCTTGTATATACTATTATGTATATTACATATCTCATACTGTATATACTGCCTAATGTATACTACACATCTAATATATATACTGCCTAATGTATACTACACATCTAATATATATACTGCCTAATGTATACTACACATCTAATATATATACTGCCTAATGTATACTACACATCTAATATATATACTGCCTAATGGATACTACACATCTAATATATATACTGCCTAATGGATACTACACATCTCATATACTGTCTAATGTATACTACACATCTAATATATATACTGCCTAATGTATACTACACATCTAATATACTGTCTAATGTATACTACACATCTAATATATATACTGTCTAATGTATACTACACATCTAATATATACTGCCTAATGGATACTACACATCTAATATATATACTGCCTAATGTATACTACACATCTAATATATATACTGCCTAATGTATACTACACATCTAATATATATACTGCCTAATGTATACTACACATCTAATATACTGTCTAATGTATACTACACATCTAATATATACTGCCTAATGTATACTACACATCTAATATACTGTCTAATGTATACTACACATCTAATATATACTGCCTAATGTATACTACACATCTAATATACTGTCTAATGTATACTACACATCTAATATATATACTGCCTAATGTATACTACACATCTAATATATATACTGCCTAATGTATACTACACATCTATATATATACTGCCTAATGGATACTACACATCTAATATATACTGCCTAATGTATACTACACATCTAATATACTGTCTAATGTATACTACACATCTAATATATATACTGTCTAATGTATACTACACATCTAATATATATACTGCCTAATGTATACTACACATCTAATATATATACTGCCTAATGTATACTACACATCTAATATATATACTGCCTAATGTATACTACACATCTTGTATATACTGTTGTGTATACTACACAGCTAATATACTGTAATGTATACTATACATCTACTGTATATATATATAGCTCACTGTCTACTACACTTATCATACTGTGTATACTGTAATGTATACTACACATCCTAATATACAGTGCATTTGGAAAGTATTCAGAACCTTTGACTTTTTCCACATTTTGTTCCATTACAGCCTTATTCACAAAAAGAAAATGCCCCTCAGTCTACACACAATACCCCATAATGACATCACAATACCCCATAATGACATCACAATATCCCATAATGACATCACAATACCCCATAATGACATCATAATACCCCATAATGACATCACAATACCCCAAACTGACATCACAATATCCCATAATGACATCACAATACCCCATATAGCATATTTCCCCCAATGCAAGCCCCGTACTGTATATCCCCCCACTATAAGCCCCGTACTGTATATCCCCCACTATAAGCCCCGTACTGTATATCCCCACTATAAGCCCTGTACTGTATATCCCCCCACTATAAGCCCCGTACTGTATATCCCCACTATAAGCCCTGTACTGTATATCCCCACTATAAGCCCTGTACTGTATATCCCCCCACTATAAGCCCTGTAATGTATATCCCCCACTATAAGCCCTGTACTGTATATCCCCCACTATAAGCCCTGTACTGTATATCCCCCACTATAAGCCCCATACTGTATATCCCCACTATAAGCCCTGTACTGTATATCCCCACTATAAGCCCTGTACTGTATATCCCCCACTATAAGCCCTGTACTGTATATCCCCCACTATAAGCCCCGTACTGTATATCCCCCCACTATAAGCCCTGTACTGTATATCCCCACTATAAGCCCTGTACTGTATATCCCCCCACTATAAGCCCTGTACTGTATATCCCCCCACTATAAGCCCCGTACTGTATATCCCCCACTATAAGCCCTGTACTGTATATCCCCCACTATAAGCCCTGTATTGTATATCCCCCACTATAAGCCCCATACTGTATATCCCCCACTATAAGCCCTGTAATGTATATCCCCACTATAAGCCCTGTATTGTATATCCCCCCACTATAAGCCCTGTACTGTATATCCCCCCACTATAAGCCCTGTACTGTATATCCCCCCACTATAAGCCCCATACTGTATATCCCCACTATAAGCCCTGTACTGTATATCCCCCACTATAAGCCCTGTAATGTATATCCCCCCACTATAAGCCCCATACTGTATATCCCCCACTATAAGCCCTGTACTGTATATCCCCCCACTATAAGCCCTGTACTGTATATCCCCCCACTATAAGCCCTGTACTCTATATCCCCCACTATAAGCCCTGTACTGTATATCCCCCCTATAAGCCCCGTACTTTAACAATGACAGCCTCTCCATCCTAGAGGGGGAGATCAACCATTTCAGGCCCAGGGACATGTACTAGTCTGTGGTGACCTACATGCCAGAACTGGACAAGAACCTGACACCCTCAGCACACAGGAGACAAACACCTACCTGGAGGTGACCGCATTCCCTCCACAATATGCCTCCCTAGACACCACTATGACAAAAACAGGTCAAAATTCCTGTAGCTCTGTCGCATGCTGGGTCTGTACATAGTCGATGGTAAGCTTCAAGGGGACTCCTAAGGTATGTACACCGATCTTAACCCAGAGTCTGAGTGTTCAGTCAGCCCACTGAACACCCCTATCAGACCACAGAAAAATCACAGTCTACTTGAACAGAGCAAAACTCAATCATGAGGCATCAAAGCCAAATGAACTGCACAATATTAAGAAATGCTTTAGACTGAAGGAAAGTAGTGTAGAAATTTCCCAAAAAACAATTGGCCAACAACAAGTTCAATCCCTTTTAGACAACTTCCTGGACAAAACGTTCCACTGTAATAGTGAAGTTTTAAACTTGCCAGTAGAAAGCCTGAATATTATTATTGTCCTTTCAGCTTCCCTATCAAATTTTAAAATGTCAAGCAGACAACCTTTGAAAATGTGTAACAATCACAAACGATTTGATGATGAATGCAAAACCCTAAAGTTGTTTGCGCGGCATTGCAAAATAAATGTACACCTTATTCGACAATTTCATCCTAACTGCTTGTGCAGTGCAACGGCCGTCTGCTTGTGCAGTGCAACGGCCGTCTGCTTGTGCAGTGCAACGGCCGTCTGCTTGTGCAGTGCAACGGCCGTCTGCTTGTGCAGTGCAATCCTCTCACTCGCTGCAACTCTCCCATCCTCTCATTGTTTTTTTAGGAGCATACTAACCCACGTGGTTGATTGAAAGATGAATGAAGTCCACACTCCAGTCCAGTTGGTGGCGGTAATGCACCTAAAGTTAGTGGCTAACTGCCATATAAAATCCACAGAAGATGGAGAATAAACGAGGAGAGATTTATCAAAGAAAACTCAATAAAAACAAACTAGGTTCCCCCTTTTATCTGTGGATTCATTGTACCAATGCTCCTTATAGGACATATCACAGCACTTTATATTCCTCTGTAAACTGGTCATCTAGGTTCCCCCTTTCATCTGTGGATTCATTGTCGGAGGCTATCAAAACGTCCCGCCGGGGTCAGCCTACACAAAACACAGACCTCTGTATACCTGTCGCAAGACCCACTGGTAATGTTTATTTATAAAACCCTCTTAGGCCTCACTCCCCCTTATCTGAGATATTTACTGCAGCACTTACCCTCCACACACAACACCGTTCTGCCAGTCCCCAAAGCACACACATCCCTGGGTCACTCGTCTTTTCAGTTCGCTGCTGCTAGCGACTGGAACGAGCTGTAACAAACACTCAACCAGGACAGTTTTATCTCAGTCTCTTCATTCAAAGACTCAATCATGGACACTTACTGCTTTGCGTGATGTATTGTTGTCTCTACCTTCTTGCCCTTTGTGCTGTGCCCAATAATGTTTGTTCCATGTTTTGTGCTGCCATGTTGTGTTGCTACCATGCTGTGTTGTCATGTTGTGTTGATATTATGTTGTGTTGCTACCATGCTGTGTTGTCATGTTGTGTTGCTGCCATGTTGTTGTTATGTTGTGTTGCCATCAATCAATCAAATGTATTTAAATAGCCCTTCTTACATCAGCTGATGTCACAAAGTGCTGTATAGAAACCCAGCCTAAAACCCCAAACAGCAAGCAATGCAGGTGTAGAAGCACGGTGGCTAGGAAAAACTCCCTAGAAAGGCCAAAACCTAGGAAGAAACCTAGAGAGGAACCAGGCTATGTGGGGTGGCCAGTCCTCTTCTGGCTGTGCCGGGTGGAGATTATAACAGAACATAGCCAAGATGTTCAAATGTTCATAAATGACCAGCATGGTCGAATAATAATAAGGCAGAACAGTTGAAACTGGAGCAGCAGCACAGTCAGGTGGACTGGGGACAGCAAGGAGTCATCATGTCAGGTAGTCCTGGGGCATGGTCCTAGGGCTCAGGTCAGTTGAAACTGGAGCAGCAGCATGGCCAGGTGGGCTGGGGACAGCAAGGAGTCTGCTTGTGCAGTGCAACGGCCGTCTGCTTGTGCAGTGCAACGGCCGTCTGCTTGTGCAGTGCAATGGCCGTCTGCTTGTGCAGTGCAACGGCCGTCTGCTTGACTCGCTGCAACTCTCCCATCCTCTCATTGTTTTTTTAGGAGCATACTAACCCACGTGGTTGATTGAAAGATGAATGAAGTCCACACTCCAGTCCAGTTGGTGGCGGTAATGCACCTAAAGTTAGTGGCTAACTGCCATATAAAATCCACAGAAGATGGAGAATAAACGAGGAGAGATTTATCAAAGAAAACTCAATAAAAACAAACTAGGTTCCCCCTTTTATCTGTGGATTCATTGTACCAATGCTCCTTATAGGACATATCACAGCACTTTATATTCCTCTGTAAACTGGTCATCTAGGTTCCCCCTTTCATCTGTGGATTCATTGTCGGAGGCTATCAAAACGTCCCGCCGGGGTCAGCCTACACAAAACACAGACCTCTGTATACCTGTCGCAAGACCCACTGGTAATGTTTATTTATAAAACCCTCTTAGGCCTCACTCCCCCTTATCTGAGATATTTACTGCAGCACTTACCCTCCACACACAACACCGTTCTGCCAGTCACATTCTGTTAAAGGTCCCCAAAGCACACACATCCCTGGGTCACTCGTCTTTTCAGTTCGCTGCTGCTAGCGACTGGAACGAGCTGTAACAAACACTCAACCAGGACAGTTTTATCTCAATCTCTTCATTCAAAGACTCAATCATGGACACTTACTGCTTTAAGTGATGTATTGTTATCTCTACCTTCTTGCCCTTTGTGTGCTGTGCCCAATAATGTTTGTTCCATGTTTGTGCTGCCATGTTGTGTTGCTACCATGTTGTGTTGCTACCATGCTGTGTTGTCATGTTGTGTTGCTATTATGTTGTGT
>NW_027038747.1:0-2500 GCF_034236695.1 Oncorhynchus nerka
CCTGTTCTCTGCCCTTGACCCCACTGCCTTAGTTAAAGCCTCCCTGTTCTCCTCCCTTGAGCCCACTGCCTTAGTTAAAGCCTCCCTTGTCTCCTCCCTTGACCCCACTGCCTTAGTTAAAGCCTCCCTGTTCTCTGTCCTTGATCCCACTGCCTTAGTTAAAGCCTCCCTGTACTCCTCCCTTGACCCCACTGCCTTAGTTAAAGCCTCCCTGTTCTCCTCCCTTGACCCCACTGCCTTAGTTAAAGCCTCCCTGTTCTCCTCCCTTGACCCCACTGCCTTAGTTAAAGCCTCCCTGTTCTCCTCCCTTGACCCCACTGCCTTAGTTAAAGCCTCCCTGTTCTCTGTCCTTGACCCCACTGCCTTAGTTAAAGCCTCCCTGTTCTCTGTCCTTGACCCCACTGCCTTAGCTAAAGCCTCCCTGTTCTCCTCCCTTGACCCCACTGCCTTAGTTAAAGCCTCCCTGTTCTCTGCCATTGACCCCACTGCCTTAGTTAAAGCCTCCCTGTTCTCTGCCCTTGACCCCACTGCCTTAGTTAAAGCCTCCCTGTCCTCCTCCCTTGATCCCACTGCCTTAGTTAAAGCCTCCCTGTTCTCCTCCCTTGACCTCACTGCCTTAGTTAAAGCCTCCCTGTTCTCTGTCCTTGACCCCACTGCCTTAGTTAAAGCCTCCCTGTTCTCTGCCCTTGACCCCACTGCCTTAGTTAAAGCCTCCCTGTTCTCCTCCCTTGACCTCACTGCCTTAGTTAAAGCCTCCCTGTTCTCTGTCCTTGACCCCACTGCCTTAGTTAAAGCCTCCCTGTTCTCCTCCCTTGATCCCACTGCCTTAGTTAAAGCCTCCCTGTTCTCCTCCCTTGACCCCACTGCCTTAGTTAAAGCCTCCCTGTTCTCCTCCCTTGATCTCACTGCCTTAGTTAAAGCCTCCCTGTTCTCTGTCCTTGACCCCACTGCCTTAGTTAAAGCCTCCCTGCTCTCCTCCCTTGATCCCACTGCCTTAGTTAAAGCCTCCCTGTTCTCTGTCCTTGACCCCACTGCCTTAGTTAAAGCCTCCCTGTTCTCTGCCCTTGACCCCACTGCCTTAGTTAAAGCCTCCCTGTCCTCCTCCCTTGATCCCACTGCCTTAGTTAAAGCCTCCCTGTTCTCCTCCCTTGACCCCACTGCCTTAGTTAAAGCCTCCCTGTTCTCTGTCCTTGACCCCACTGCCTTAGTTAAAGCCTCCCTGTTCTCTGTCCTTGACCCCACTGCCTTAGTTAAAGCCTCCCTGTTCTCTGCCCTTGACCCCACTGCCTTAGTTAAAGCCTCCCTGCTCTCCTCCCTTGATCCCACTGCCTTAGTTAAAGCCTCCCTGTCCTCCTCCCTTGACCCCATGCCCACTGCCTTAGTTAAAGCCTCCCTGTCCTCCTCCCTTGACCCCATGCCCACTGCCTTAGTTAAAGCCTCCCTGTTCTCCTCCCTTGACCCCATGCCCACTGCCTTAGTTAAAGCCTCCCTGTTCTCCTCCCTTGACCCCACTGCCTTAGTTAAAGCCTCCCTGGTCTCCTCCCTTGACCCCACTGCCTTAGTTAAAGCCTCCCTGTTCTCTCCCCTTGATCCCACTGCCTTAGTTAAAGCCTCCCTGTTCTCCTCCCTTGACCCCACTGCCTTAGTTAAAGCCTCCCTGTTCTCTGCCCTTGACCCCATGCCCACTGCCTTAGTTAAAGCCTCCCTGTTCTCCTCCCTTGACCCCATGCCCACTGCCTTAGTTAAAGCCTCCCTGTTCTCTGTCCTTGACCCCACTGCCTTAGTTAAAGCCTCCCTGTTCTCTGCCCTTGACCCCATGCCCACTGCCTTAGTTAAAGCCTCCCTGTTCTCCTCCCTTGACCCCATGCCCACTGCCTTAGTTAAAGCCTCCCTGTTCTCTGTCCTTGACCCCACTGCCTTAGTTAAAGCCTCCCTGTTCTCTGTCCTTGACCCCACTGCCTTAGTTAAAGCCTCCCTGTTCTCTGTCCTTGACCCCACTGCCTTAGCTAAAGCCTCCCTGTTCTCCTCCCTTGACCCCACTGCCTTAGTTAAAGCCTCCCTGTTCTCTGTCCTTGACCCCACTGCCTTAGTTAAAGCCTCCCTGTTCTCTGTCCTTGACCCCACTGCCTTAGTTAAAGCCTCCCTGTTCTCTGTCCTTGACCCCACTGCCTTAGCTAAAGCCTCCCTGTTCTCCTCCCTTGACCCCACTGCCTTAGTTAAAGCCTCCCTGTTCTCTGTCCTTGACCCCACTGCCTTAGTTAAAGCCTCCCTGTTCTCCTCCCTTGACCCCACTGCCTTAGTTAAAGCCTCCCTGTTCTCCTCCCTTGAGCCCACTGCCTTAGTTAGAGCCTCCCTGTTCTCCTCCCTTGACCCCACTGCCTTAGTTAAAGCCTCCCTGTTCTCCTCCCTTGACCCCACTGCCTTAGTTAAAGCCTCCCTGTTCTCCTCCCTTGAGCCCACTGCCTTAGTTAGAGCCTCCCTGTTCTCCTCCCTTGATCCC
>NW_027038747.1:7500-15000 GCF_034236695.1 Oncorhynchus nerka
GACAACCTGACTCCTAGAGGAGATGATTCACAACTCCTGCTTGTTTGGACAACCTGACTCCTAGAGGAGATGATTCACAACTCCTGCTTGTTTGGACCAAGTGACTCCTAGAGGAGATGATTCACAACTCCTACTTGTTTGGACAACCTGACTCCTAGAGGAGATGATTCACAACTCCTACTTGTTTGGCCAACCTGACTCCTAGAGGAGATGATTCACAACTCCTGCTTGTTTGGACAACCTGACTCCTAGAGGAGATGATTCACAACTCCTGCTTGTTTGGACAACCTGACTCCTAGAGGAGATGATTCACAACTCCTGCTTGTTTGGACAACCTGACTCCTAGAGGAGATGATTCACAACTCCTGCTTGTTTGGACAACCTGACTCCTAGAGGAGATGATTCACAACTCCTGCTTGTTTGGACAACCTGACTCCTAGAGGAGATGATTCACAACTCCTACTTGTTTGGACAACCTGACTCCTAGAGGAGATGATTCACAACTCCTGCTTGTTTGGACAACCTGACTCCTAGAGGAGATGATTCACAACTCCTGCCTGTTTGGCCAACCTGACTCCTAGAGGAGATGATTCACAACTCCTGCTTGTTTGGACAACCTGACTCCTAGAGGAGATGATTCACAACTCCTACTTGTTTGGACCAAGTGACTCCTAGAGGAGATGATTCACAACTCCTGCTTGTTTGGACAACCTGACTCCTAGAGGAGATGATTCACAACTCCTGCCTGTTTGGACAACCTGACTCCTAGAGGAGATGATTCACAACTCCTGCTTGTTTGGACAACCTGACTCCTAGAGGAGATGATTCACAACTCCTGCTTGTTTGGACCAAGTGACTCCTAGAGGGGCATGATTCACAACTCCTGCTTGTTTGGACCAAGTGACTCCTAGAGGAGATGATTCACAACTCCTGCTTGTTTGGACCAAGTGACTCCTAGAGGAGATGATTCACAACTCCTACTTGTTTGGACAACCTGACTCCTAGAGGAGATGATTCACAACATGATTCTGTAACATTTACAAGCTCAAACACATGTAGGTTCTGCTCTTGAAACCGAGAAAGATATCAAATCATGTGAAAAAGGATGTTTCTGAAATGACATTCAGTTGAACATAAAGAGGGAGAGGGAGGAATGTTTTTAATTCCCCAGTGGCTGTATTTAGCTGTGTCCTGTAACAATGATGTCCCGTATGTTACATCCCTGGTGTGTACACTAATCTTCCATTCCTCTGAGTCAGGAGACATTTAGAGGTCAGGAGTTCAGGCAGGAGCCATTTAGAGGTCAATAGTTCAGTCAGGAGACATTTAGAGGTCAGGAGTTCAGTCAGGAGACATTTAGAGGTCAATAGTTCAGTCAGGAGCCATTTAGAGGTCAATAGTTCAGTCAGGAGACATTTAAAGGTCAGGAGTTCAGTCAGGAGACATTTAGAGGTCAATAGTTCAGTCAGGAGACATTTAGAGGTCAGGAGTTTAGACAGGAGACATTTAGAGGTCAGGAGTTCAGTCAGGAGCCATTTAGAGGTCAATAGTTCAGTCAGGAGACATTTAGAGGTCAGGAGTTCAGTCAGGAGACATTTAGAGGTCAATAGTTCAGTCAGGAGACATTTAGAGGTCAGGAGTTTAGACAGGAGACATTTAGAGGTCAGGAGTTCAGTCAGGAGCCATTTAGAGGTCAGGAGTTCAGTCAGGAGCCATTTAGAGGTCAGGAGTTCAGTCAGGAGGCATTTAGAGGTCAATAGTTCAGTCAGTAGACATTTAGAGGTCAGGAGTTTAGACAGGAGACATTTAGAGGTCAGGAGTTCAGTCAGGAGCCATTTAGAGGTCAATAGTTCAGTCAGGAGACATTTAGAGGTCAATAGTTAAGTCAGGAGACATTTAAAGGTCAGGAGTTTAGACAGGAGACATTTAGAGGTCAGGAGTTCAGTCAGGAGCCATTTAGAGGTCAGGAGTTCAGTCAGGAGCCATTTAGAGGTCAGGAGTTCAGTCAGAAGCCATTTAGAGATCAATAGTTCAGTCAGGAGACATTTAGAGGTCAGGGGTTCAGTCAGGAGCCATTTAGAGGTCAGGAGTTCAGTCAGGAGCCATTTAGAGGTCAGGAGTTCAGTCAGGAGCCATTTAGAGGTCAATAGTTCAGTCAGGAGACATTTAGAGGTCAGGGGTTCAGTCAGGAGACATTTAGAGGTCAGGAGTTCAGTCAGGAGACATTTAGAGGTCAGGAGTTCAGTCAGGAGACATTTAGAGGTCAGGAGTTCAGTCAGGAGCCATTTAGAGGTCAGGGGCGACCCCATTAACACAAAATGTGTAAATGTACTGTTCATAGACTGTTCATAGACTGTTCATAGATTGTTCAAATACAGTTAATAGACTATTCATATACTGTTCATAGACTGTTCATAGACTTTTCATAGACTGTTAATATACTGTTCATAGACTGGTCATATACTGTTCATAGACTGGTCATAGACTGTTCATAGACTGGTCATATACTGTTCATAGACTGGTCATAGACTGTTAATATACTGTTCATAGACTGGTCATATACTGTTCATAGACTGTTAATAGACTGGTCATAGACTGTTAATAGACTGTTCATAGACTGTTAATATACTGTTCATAGACTGGTCATATACTGTTCATAGACTGTTAATATACTGTTCATAGACTGTTAATATACTGTTCATAGACTGTTCATATACTGTTCATAGACTGTTCATATACTGTTCATATACTGTTAATATACTGTTCATAGACTGTTCATAGACTGTTCATAGACTGTTAATATACTGTTCATATACTGTTAATATACTGTTCATAGACTGTTCATAGATTGTTCATAGACTGTTCATAGACTGTTCATAGACTGTTCATATACTGTTCATATACTGGTCATATACTGTTCATAGACTGTTCATAGACTGTCAATATACTGTTCATAGACTGGTCATATACTGTTCATAGACTGTTCATAGACTGTTCATAGACTGTTCATATACTGTTCATAGACTGGTCATATACTGTTCATAGACTGTTCAAGGACTGTTCATATACTGTTCATATACTGTTCATAGACTGTTCATATACTGTTCATAGACTGTTCATATACTGTTCATAGACTGGTCATATACTGTTCATAGACTGTTCATAGACTGTTCATAGACTGGTCATAGACTGTTCATAGACTGTTCATAGACTGTTCATAGACTGTTCATAGACTGTTCATATACTGTTCATAGACTGGTCATATACTGTTCATAGACTGTTCATATACTGTTCATAGACTGGTCATATACTGGCCATGTTCCATTGCTTTACCGTAAAGAAAAGCACAAAGTCTAATGGTAACCTGAGCAACAGGTGTTCTCCACATGAGTTAGTGCCGTGTGTGTGTGTGTGTGTGTGTGTCAGGTAAACCATTTTATCATTAACATAGACAGAGATTGTGGAATGAAATGAGATGACAGTTCTCCTGCAGTTTACCATTTACATGAAGTTATAAAACGGGCCAAGTCAGCGCTACGGCGCTACCGACCCTGGTACGCTAATGCTGCCTGCCGTATCGCTCTATACCCCCGCCTCCTCTTCCTTCTCCCCTCCATCCATCGGTACCTCCTTCCCTCCTCCTCTCCCTTTTCCCCTCCATCCATCCATCAGTACCTCCTCTCCCTTCTCCCCTCCCTCCATCCACCGGTACCTCCTTCCCTCCTCCTCTCCCTTCTCCCCTCCATCCATCCATCAGTACCTCCTTCCCTCCTCCTCTCCCTTCTCCCCTCCATCCACCCATAGTACCTCCTTCCCTCCTCCTCTCCCTTCTCCCCTCCATCCATCCATCAGTACCCCCTTCCCTCCTCCTCTCCCTTCTCCCCTCCCTCCATCCATCAGTACCTCCTTCCCTCCTCCTCTCCTTTCTCCCCTCCATCCATCCATCAGTACCTCCTTCCCTCCTCTCTCCCTCCATCCACCGGTACCTCCTTCCCTCCTCCTCTCCCTTCTCCCCTCCATCCATCCATCAGTACCTCCTTCCCTCCTCCTCTCCCTTCTCCCCTCCATCCACCCATAAGTACCTCCTTCCCTCCTCCTCTCCCTTCTCCCCTCCATCCATCCATCAGTACCCCCTTCCCTCCTCCTCTCCCTTCTCCCCTCCCTCCATCCATCAGTACCTCCTTCCCTCCTCCTCTCCTTTCTCCCTCCATCCATCCATCAGTACCTCCTTCCCTCCTCCTCTCCCTTCTCCCCTCCATCCATCCACCCATCAGTACCTCCTTCCCCCTCCTCTCCCTTCTCCCCTCCATCCACCCATCAGTACCTCCTTCCCTCCTCCTCTCCCTTCTCCCTCCCTCCATCCATCAGTACCTCCTTCCCTCCTCCTCTCCTTTCTCCCCTCCATCCATCCATCAGTACCTCCTTCCTCCTCCTCTCCCTTCTCCCCTCCATCCATCCATCTGTACCTCCTTCCCTCCTCCATCCATCAGTACCTCCTCTCCCTTCTCCCCTCCATCCATCCATCCATCGGTACCTCCTTCCCTCCTTCTCTCCTTTCTCCCCTCCATCCATCCATCAGTACCTCCTTCCCTCCTCCTCTCCCTTCTCCCCTCCATCCATCCATCAGTACCTCCTTCCCTCCTCCTCTCCTTTCTCCCCTCCATCCATCCATCAGTACCTCCTTCCCTCCTCCTCTCCCTTCTCCCCTCCATCCATCCATCAGTACCTCCTTCCCTCCTTCCCTCCTCCTCTCCCTTCTCCCCTCCATCCATCAGCACCTCCTTCCCTCCTCCTCTCCCTTCTCCCCTCCATCCACCCATCAGCACCTCCTTCCCACCTCCTCCTGATCTCTCTCTCTTTCTCGTTCCCTCTTTCCCCTGACGCTTTATCAGGAGATGACAATAAGCGTTGCAGATTGCCTCCCTCCACCTGTCTTCCCCAGCAGGGAGGAGAGAGCGAAGCACAATCACTGAATACTCTCAGTAGCTGTAAATAATAGCAGGGACAAACTGTATTATTGAAGATAATAAGATACCTAGCGGTACGTCTGTCCCTTCCTCCCCTTCCTCCCTCCCTCCCTCCCTCTCCTCCCTCCCCCTCCCTCTCCTCCCTCCCCCTCCTTTCCACCTCCCCTCCCTCCCTCTCCCCCCTCCTTTCCACCTCCCTCCCTCCCTCCCTCTCCTCCCTCCTTTCCACCTCCCTCCCTCCCTCCCTCTCCCCCTCCTTTCCACCTCCCTCCCTCCCTCTCCCCCCTCCTTTCCACCTCCCTCCCTCCCTCCCTCTCCTCCCTCCCCCTCCTTTCCACCTCCCTCCCTCCCTCTCCTCCCTCCCCCAGTTGAAGATCTGATGCACCCTGTATTTCCTCATTCCAGAGTCTGTCCACTCCCCCACCAGCGGCCATCACACAGAGACATTAACATTCCCACCTGCTTTCCACAGGTCTGAGATGAGGCACTTCCTTCCCTCCCCTTCCCCCTCCCTCCTCCCACCTGCCTTCCACAGGTCTGAGACGAGGCACTTCCTTCCTTCCCTCCCAAGCCAGTACACAGCAAGCCAGACACACAGCAAGCCAGTAGACAGTAAGCCAGACGAGCCAGACAATATTACACTTTATATACAGGGAGCTACAGTAGACACCTGATAACTACTTATCTTGTCCTTGGCAGCACAGTGAACGTGTCTGTTGTAAATACTAACCTTTCTCGTTACTGTCCACTGTTTTCATGTTTATTGTTTCAATAATTCCATTCTATGACATCACCACTTGATGGAACCTCTTTACAGTAACTTGTTATGACATCACCACTTGATGGAACCTCTTGACAGTAACTTGTTATGACATCACCACTTGATGGAACCTCTTGACAGTAACTTGTTATGACATCACCACTTGATGGAACCTCTTGACAGTAACTTGTTATGACATCACCACTTGATGGAACCTCTTGACAGTAACTTGTTATGACATCACCACTTGATGGAACCTCTTTACAGTAACTTGTTATGACATCACCACTTGATGGAACCTCTTTACAGTAACTTGTTATGACATCACCACTTGATGGAACCTCTTGACAGTAACTTGTTATGACATCACCACTTGATGGAACCTCTTGACAGTAACTTGTTATGACATCACCACTTGATGGAACCTCTTGACAGTAACTTGTTATGACATCACCACTTGATGGAACCTCTTGACAGTAACTTGTTATGACATCACCACTTGATGGAACCTCTTGACAGTAACTTGTTATGACATCACCACTAGCGCTGCTTAAACTTCTTATGGCTAGGGGGCAGTATCGAGTAGCTTGGATGAATAAGGTTGCCCAGAGTAAACTGTCTGCAACTCAGGCCCAGATGCTAGGATATGCATATTATTAGTAGATTTGGATAGAAAACACTCTGAAGTTTCTAAAACGGTTTAAATGATGTCTGTGAGTATGACAGAACTCATATGGCAGGCAAAAACCTTAGAAAAAATCCAACCAGGAAGTGGGAAATCTGAGGCTTGTAGTTTTTCAACTCTTTGCCTATCCAAGATACAGTGTAAATTTGGTCTGATTGCGCTTCCTAAGGCTTCCACTGGATGTCAACAGTCTTTAGGACCTTGTTTGAGGCTTCTACTGTGAAGTGGGGGCGAATGAGAGCTGTTTCTACCAGAGGTCTGGCAGAAGGCCGTGAGCTGATCACGCGTGTGCCCGTGAGAGAGACCTGCGTTCCTTTGTATTTCTAAGAAATTCTCCGGTTGGAACATTATTGAAGATTCGTGTTAAAAACATCCTAAAGATTGATTCTATACATCGTTTGACATGTTTCTACTGTCCTTTCGTCTGGACCTAATGCTCGCGCCTCATGAATTTGGATTTGTGAACTAAACGCGTGAACAAAAAGGAGGTATTTGGACATAAATTATGGATTTTATCGAACAAAACAAACTTTTAATGTGGAATTGGGATTCCTGGGAGTGCATTCTGATGAAGATCATCAAAGGTAAGTGAATATTTATAATGCTATTTCTGACTTCTGTTGACTCCACAACATGGCGGGTATCTGTATGGCTTGTTTTTATGTCTGAGCGCTGTACTCAGATTATTGCATGGGGTGCTTTTTCCGTAAAGTTGATTTGAAATCTGACACAGCGGTTGCATTAAGGAGAAGGGGCTGAGGAATGGGTTGGGGAAACCCTAGTCTAAAGTAGTGCACTATATAGGGAATAGGGTGCCATTTGAGATGCATTCCCCAAAGACTTTTCCCCTCTACAACATGGTGGAATAATCAGGCTGTTTTATCAGGTTTTATTCCTCAGGGGGACATGGAGGTGGACGAGGGGAGAGCGGCAGTGAAATCATTTGAGCTAAAAACAGAAAGAGAAAAAGGGGCTGAAATCGCTGCATAGTTTTCCTGACTCTGGAAGTGGTCGGCATCGCAGTGTAATGTAAGACTGTCTGGGGCTGAATATGTGACAACTAGTGTGTCATTATAAAACAAACAAAA
>NW_027038747.1:27500-37216 GCF_034236695.1 Oncorhynchus nerka
ACATCTCATACATACTGCTGTCCTCAACATCTGAACAGAGACTCCTCTAGCAGACAGAGACATCTCATACATACTGCTGTCCTTATTAACATCTGAACAGAGACTGCTCTAGCTGACAGAGACATCTCATACATACTGCTGTCCTCAACATCTGAACAGAGACTCCTCTAGCTGACAGAGACATCTCATACATACTGCTGTCCTCAACATCTGAACAGAGGGGAGGGAGGAAAGGAGGGGAGACGGGAAGAGGGTGATGGGAGGAGAGGGAAGTAATATCTCAAGCTCTGTAGATGACTTGCCAGGCCCCAGAGACCTCTGTCTATCTGATGCAATGCCTCCCACCTTCCCTCTCTCCCTCCCTCCCTCCGTCGCTCCCTCCCTCCCTCCATCCGTCCCTCCCTCCCTCCCTCCCTCCCTCCATCCCTCCATCCGGCCCTCCCTCCCTCCCTCCCTCCCTCCCTCCATCTTCTCCTTCAGTTAGAATGCTTTAGCATCTACTTATACATTCACTTTCCTGCTGCGGAGGCTGTGTGTGTGTGTGTGTGTGTGTGTGTGTGTGTCAGGGCTTTAGCCTCAGATCCTACTGGGGTACACTGTGCTCCTCTCTACAGTAACTCTGACAGGCGTTTGAGAAGGAGACGCTACCCAAACCCAAACCTGATAGCTCTACACCACCTGCCATGAGGCTAGCTCTACACCACCTGCCATAGCTCTACACCACCTGCCATAGCTCTACACCCCCTTCCATAGCTCTGCACCACCTGCCATGAGGCTAGCTCTGCACCACCTGCCATAGCTCTACACCACCTGCCATGAGGCTAGCTCTACACCACCTGCCATAGCTCTGCACCACCTGCCATGAGGCTAGCTCTGCACCACCTGCCATAGCTCTACACCACCTGCCATGAGGCTAGCTCTACACCCCCTGCCATAGCTCTGCACCACCTGCCATGAGGCTAGCTCTGCACCACCTGCCATAGCGCTGCACCACCTGCCATGAGGCTAGCTCTGCACCACCTGCCATGAGGCTAGCTCTGCACCACCTGCCATGAGGCTAGCTCTGCACCACCTGCCATGAGGCTAGCTCTGCACCCCCTGCCAGGCCAGCTCTGCACCATGCCAGAGGCTAGCTCTGCACCACCTGCCATGAGGCTAGCCCTGCACCACCTGCCAAGAGGCTAGCTCTGCACCCCCTGCCATGAGGCTAGCTCTACACCACCTGCCATAGCTCTGCACCCCCTGCCATAGCTCTGCACCCCCTGCCATAGCCCTGCACCACCTGCCATGAGGCTAGCTCTGCACCCCCTGCCATAGCTCTGCACCCCCTGCCATGAGGCTAGCTCTGCACCACCTGCCATAGCTCTACACCACCTGCCATGAGGCTAGCTCTACACCACCTGCCATAGCTCTGCACCACCTGCCATGAGGCTAGCTCTGCACCACCTGCCATAGCTCTGCACCACCTGCCATGAGGCTAGCTCTGCACCCCCTGCCATGAGGCTAGCTCTACACCACCTGCCATAGCTCTGCACCCCCTGCCATAGCTCTGCACCACCTGCCATGAGGCTAGCTCTGCACCACCTGCCATGAGGCTAGCTCTGCACCACCTGCCATGAGGCTAGCTCTGCACCACCTGCCATAGCCCTGCACCACCTGCCATGAGGCTAGCTCTGCACCCCCTGCCATGAGGCTAGCTCTGCACCACCTGCCATGAGGCTAGCTCTACACCACCTGCCATGAGGCTAGCTCTACACCACCTGCCATGAGGCTAGCTCTGCACCACCTGCCATGAGGCTAGCTCTGCACCACCTGCCATGAGGCTAGCTCTACACCACCTGCCATGAGGCTAGCTCTACACCACCTGCCATGAGGCTAGCTCTGCACCACCTGCCATGAGGCTAGCTCTGCACCTCCTGCCATGAGGCTAGCTCTGCACCACCTGCCATAGCGCTGCACCACCTGCCATAGCACTGCACCCCCTGCCATGAGGCTAGCTCTGCACCCCCTGCCATGAGGCTAGCTCTACACCACCTGCCATAGCTCTGCACCCCCTGCCATAGCTCTACACCACCTGCCATGAGGCTAGCTCTGCACCACCTGCCATGAGGCTAGCTCTGCACCACCTGCCATAGGGCTGCACCACCTGCCATGAGGCTAGCTCTGCACCACCTGCCATGAGGCTAGCTCTGCACCACCTGCCATGAGGCTAGCTCTGCACCCCCTGCCATAGCTCTACACCACCTGCCATGAGGCTAGCTCTACACCACCTGCCATGAGGCTAGCTCTGTACCACCTGCCATGAGGCTAGCTCTACACCACCTGCCATGAGGCTAGCTCTGCACCACCTGCCATGAGGCTAGCTCTGTACCACCTGCCATGAGGCTAGCTCTGCACCACCTGCCATGAGGCTAGCTCTGCACCACCTGCCATGAGGCAGAGTTAAACACACCAGACTGTGTTAGCCCTATGAGCTAAAGCCAATGTCTATGGCTAAAGAGTCTAGCTCCATTTTCAGATATTATACGTTTCTAATTTAGTCAGATAGTCGTTTTCATTGCCAGTTGAGGTGTACTCTTAGCTAGTTAGCTAACGTTACATGTATGATCTGTGAAGGAGCTCTAGAAAAGAGGCTTGAGTTCCCTAGTTGGAGATTTTTTTCGAGTTGGATGACAGATTCTTCCCAGTTTTTTGTTGTTGTTGTTGAGTTCCCTGTTGTTTTTAACTCAGCATTAGAGTTGGGTTCCTTTTCTTTAACCTAGCTAGCTAGCTGCATGTCTAAACAAAAGACTCAGGGTAGTAACGTCATGAGTTGGGTTTATGGTTCCTTTTCTTTAACCTAGCTAGCTAGCTGCATGTCTAAACCTAGCTTGCTAGCTGCATGTCTAAACATGTCTAAACAAAAGACTTCACTATCCCTGTTGTTATTAACTCATGAGTTGGGTTTATGGTTCCTTTTCTTTAACCTAGCTAGCTAGCTGCATGTCTAAACAAAAGACTCAAGGTAGTAATGTCATGAGTTGGGATTATGGTTCCTTTTCTTTAACCTAGCTAGCTAGCTGCATGTCTAAACAAAAGACTCAGGGTAGTAACGTCATGAGTTGGGATTATGGTTCCTTTTCTTTAACCTAGCTAGCTAGCTGCATGTCTAAACAAAAGACTTCACTATGCATGTTGTTATTAACTCAGCATTAGAGTTGGGTTTATGGTTGGAGATTACGCAACAATTTCAACAAAGGACACCGGGCGGACCCCTGGTAAATGTAGTCTCTTATGGCCAATCTTCCAATGATATGCCTACAAATACGTCACAATGCTGCAGACAACTTGGAGAAACGATAGAAAGGGCAGGCTAGTTTGTGGCGCTTTCACAGCCATATAAGGAGACAATGAAAAACAGAGCGTCAAAAATCCTGCTCATTTCCTGTTTGAAGTTTCATCTTGGTTTCGCCTGTAGCATCAGTTCTGGGTCACTCACAGATAATATCTTTGCAGTTTTGGAAACGTCAGAGTGTTTTCTTTCCAAAGCTGCCAATTATATGCATAGTCGAGCATCTTTTCGTGACAAAATATTGCGCTTAAAACCGGCACGTTTTTTTATCCCCTAATGACATAGGTTGAAGAGGTTAACCTAGCTAGCTAGCTGCATGTCTAAACAAAAGACTTCACTATGCAAGTAACCATTCCACTGTACCGTTTTCACCTTCTGTATCCTGTGATAAATAAGATTAGATTTTATTATTTTATTTTATTTGATAAAGTGTGTGTTTATCAGAAACGGTCATGTGAAGAACAACATGACCTGCACTAAAGTCAGATTAGGATACAGGCAAGTGTATTTAGGATACAGGCCGACTAGAAGAAGTGTATTTAGGATACAGGCAGACTAGAAGAAGTGTATTTAGGATACAGGCAGACTAGAAGAAGTGTATTTAGGATACAGGCCGACTAGAAGAAGTGTATTTAGGACTAGAAGAAGTGTATTTAGGATACAGGCCGACTAGAAGAAGTGTATTTAGGATACAGGCCGACTAGAAGAAGTGTATTTAGGATACAGGCCGACTAGAAGAAGTGTATTTAGGATACAGGCAGACTAGAAGAAGTGTATTTAGGATACAGGCCGACTAGAAGAAGTGTATTTAGGATACAGGCCGACTAGAAGAAGTGTATTTAGGATACAGGCCGACTAGAAGAAGTGTATTTAGGATACAGGCCGACTAGAAGAAGTGTATTTAGGATACAGGCCGACTAGAAGAAGTGTATTTAGGATTTAGAAGAAGTGGATTTAGGATACAGGCCGACTAGAAGAAGTGTATTTAGGATACAGGCCGACTAGAAGAAGTGTATTTAGGATACAGGCCGACTAGAAGAAGTGTATTTAGGATACAGAAATCTTCGTTTTTTTACTACACTGCCAATCCTTAAAGAGATGGGTGGGGCTAAGGCTAAAGAGATGGGTGGGGCTAAGGCTAAAGAGATGGGTGGGGCGAAGGCTTAAGAGATGGGTGGGGCTAAGGCTAAAGAGATGGGTGGGGCTAAGGCTTAAGAGATGGGAGGGGCTAAGTCTTAAGAGATGGGTGGGGCTAAGGCTTAAGAGATGGGTGGGGCGAAGGCTTAAGAGATGGGTGGGGCTAAGGCTTAAGAGGGTGTGAACGATGCAGAATAGGGGGCGGAGACAAGAAGAGCTCTCCACTTGGTGTACCAACACATTCACAGGCCATTTTCTCAAAAGTGAGGTTACAAGTTTATCAACTTTCAAAGCAGAATGACTTTCTCATCGTTCCTCAACTGCAGTGTACGATGTACCATTTTCTAGCTTTAAGTCTCTACTTTTATCTAATGTAGATGAGACCAAATCCATGTGGTGCAGTCACATTTTCCAATATACAGACACAGCCGATGTGTTTAAATGAAATCAACTTGATGCATCGAGCTTGTCTGATGCTTTAAGCCCACTGTTTGATGAAATAAGACACAAATGACTCGAGAGGGAGCCAGAGATCAAGATAACCCGAAGAAGAGAAACTTAACCTGACCCTCCCTCTCCTGACCCTCCCATCCGCCTCCCTCTCCTGACCCTCCCATCCCATCCGCCTCCCTCTCCTGACCCTCCCTCTCCTGACCCTCCCATCCGCCTCCCTCTCCTGACCCTCCCATCCACCTCCCTCTCCTGACCCTCCCATCCGCCTCCCTTTCCTGACCCTCCCATCCGCCTCCATCTCCTGACCCTCCCATCTGCCTCCCTCTCCTGACCCTCCCATCCCCCTCCCTCTCCTGACCCTCCCACCTCTCTCTCCTGACCCTCCCTCTCCTGACCCCTCCTCTCTCCGCCTCCCATCCGCCTCCCTCCTGACCCTCCCATCCGCCTCCCTCTCCTGACCCTCCCATCCCTCTCTCCTGACCCTCCCTCTCCAGACCCTCCCATCCGCCTCCCTCTCCTGACCCTCCCATCCGCCTCCCTCTCCTGACCCTCCCATCCACCTCCCTCTCCTGACCCTCCCATCCGCCTCCCTCTCCTGACCCTCCCATCCGCCCTCCCTCTCCTGACCCTCCCATCTGCCTCCCTCTGCTGGCCCTCCCATCCGCCTCCCTCTGCTACCCTCCCATCCGCCTCCCTCTCCTGACCCTCCCATCCGCCTCCCTCTGCTGACCCTCCCATCCGCCTCCCTCTCCTGACCCTCCCTCCGCCTCCCTCCTGACCCTCCCATCCGCCTCCCTCTCCTGGACAGCCCTCCCTCCCTGACCCTCCATCCGCCTCCCTCTCCTGACCCTCCCTCTCCTGACCCTCCCATCCAACTCCCTCCTGACCCTCCCATCCGCCTCCCTCTCCTGACCCCTCCCATCCGCCTCCCTCCCTCCCTGACCCTCCCATCCGCCTCCTCTCCGACCCTCCCTCCCTGGACCCTCCCATCCGCCTCCCTCTCCTGACCCTCCCATCCGCCTCCCTCTCCTGACCCTCCCTCCTGACCCTCCCATCCGCCTCCCTCTCTGCCTCCTCTCCTGACCCTCCCATCCGCCTCCTCTGCTGACCCTCCCATCCGCCTCCTCTCCTGACCCTCCCATCCGCCTCCCTCTGCTGACCCTCCCATCCGCCTCCCTCTCCTGGCCCTCCCATCCGCCTCCCCTCTCCTGACCCTCCCTCTCCTGACCATCCCATCCGCCTCCCTCTCTGACCCTCCCTCCTGACCCTCCATCCACCTCCCTCCCTGACCCTCCCATCCGCCTCCCCTCTCCTGACCGCCTCCTCTCCTGATCCTGACCCTCCCATCCGCTGACCCTCCCTCTCCTGACCCTCCTCTCCTGACCTCCCTCCGCCCCTCTCCTGACCCTCCCATCCGCCTCCCTCTCCTGACCCTCCCTCTCCTGACCCTCCCATCAGCTCCCTCTCCTGACCCTCCTCTCCTGACCCTCCCCATCCACCTCCCTCTCCTGACCCTCCCATCCACCTCCCTCTCCTGACCCTCCCATCCGCCTCCTCTCTGACCCTCCCTCCCTGACCCTCCCATCCGCCTCCCTCTCCTGACCCTCCCTCTCTGCCTCCCTCTCTCCTGACCCTCCCATCCGCCTCCTCTCGCCTCCCCACCCTCCCTCTCCTGACCTCCTCTCTCTGACCCTCCCTCCAGCTCCCTCTCCTGACCCTCCCTCCCGGGACCCTCCCCGCCTCCCTCCTGACCCTCCTCTCCTGACCCTCCCATCCGCCTCCTCTCCTGACCCTCCCTCTCCTGACCCTCCCATCCGCCTCCCTCTCCTGACCCTCCCATCCGCCTCCCTCTCCAGACCCTCCCATCCGCCTCCCTCTCCTGACCCTCCCATCCGCCTCCCTCTCCTGACCCTCCCATCCGCCTCCCTCTCCTGACCCTCCCATCCGCCTCCTCTCCTGACCCTCATCCCTCCCTCTCTGACCCTCCCATCTGCCTCCCCTGACCCTCCATCCTCCCCTGCGACCCTCCCATCCGCCTCCCTCTCCTGACCCTCCCATCCGCCTCCCTCCTGACCCTCCCTTCCTCCCTCTCCGACCCTCCCATCTGCCTCCCTCTCCTGACCCTCCCATCCGCCTCTGACCCTCCCTCTCCTGACCTCCATCCACCTCCCCTCCCCATCCGCCTCCCTCTCCTGACCCTCCCTCTCCTGACCCTCCCATCCGCCTCCCTCTCTGACCCTCCCTCTCCTGACCCTCCCTCTCCTGACCCTCCCATCCGCCTCCCTCTCCTGACCCTCCCATCCGCCTCCCTCTCCCTGACCCTCCCTCTCCTGACCCTCCCATCCGCCTCCCTCTCCTGACCCTCCCTCTCCTGACCCCTCCCATCCACCTCCCTCTCCTGACCCTCCCATCCGCCTCCCTCTCCTGACCGTCCCATCCGCCTCCCTCTCTGACCCTCCCCCTCCCTCTCCTGACCCCTCCCATCCGCCTCCCTCTCTGACCCTCCCCTCCTGACCATCCCATCCGCCTCCCCTCTCCACCTCCCTATCCTGACCCTCCCATCCTCCCTCTCCTGACCCTCCCATCCGCTCCCTGGACCCTCCCATCCGCCTCCCTCTCCTGACCCCTCCCATCCACCTCCCTCTCCTGACCGTCCCATCCGCCTCCCTCTCTCCTGACCCTCCCATCCTGACCCTCCCTCTCCTGACCCTCCCATCCGCCTCCCTCTCTGACCCTGGACCTCCCTCTCTGACCCTCCCTCCCTGATCCCATCGCCTCCCTCTCCTGACCCTCCCTCTCCCTGACCCTCCCATCCGCCTCCCTCTCCTGACCCTCCCTCCCTCCTGACCCTCCCATCCGCCTCCCTCTCCTGACCCTCCCTCTCCTGACCCTCCCATCCGCCTCCCTCTGCTGACCCTCCCATCCGACCCTCCCTCCGCCTCCCTCCTGACCCTCCCATCCGCCTCCCCTCTCCTGACCCTCCCATCCGCCTCCCTCTCCTGACCCTCCCATCCGCCTCTCCTGACCCTCCTGACCCTCCCCATCCGCCTCCCTCTCCTGACCCTCCCCTCCTGACCCTCCCATCCGCCTCCCTCTCCTGACCCTCCCATCCGCCTCCCTCTCCTGACCCTCCCATCCTCCCCCGACCCTCTCCTGACCCTCCCATCCCCTCCCTCTCCTGACCCTCCCATCCCCTCCCTCTCCTGACCCTCCCATCCGCCTCCCTCTCCTGACTCCTGACCCTCTCTCCTGACCCTCCCATCCCCCTCCCTCTCCTGACCCTCCCTCTCCTGACCCTCCCATCCGCCTCCCTCTCCTGACCCTCCCATCCGCCTCCCTCTCCTGACCCTCCCATCCGCCTCCCTCTCCTGACCCTCCCATCCGCCTCTCCTGACCCCTCCCATCCGCCTCCCTCTCTCTGCTGACCCTCCCATCCTCCCCTCCTGACCCTCCCTCCTGGCCTCCCACCGCCTCCCATCCGACCCTCCTCTGCTGACCCTCCCCATCCGCCTCCCTCTCCTGACCCTCCCATCCGCCTCCCTCCTGACCCTCCCATCCACCTCCCTCTGCTGACCCTCCCATCCGCCTCCCTTTCCTGACCCTCCCCATCCGCCTCCCTCTCCTGGCCCTCCCTCCCTCCCTCCCTGACCCTTCCCATCCGCCTCCCTCTCCTGACCCTCCCTCTCCTGACCCTCCCATCCGCCTCCCTCTCCTGACCTCCCTCTCCTGGACCCTCCCATCCGCCTCCTCTCCTGACCCTCCCTCTCCTGACCCTCCCATCCGCCTCCCTCTCCTGACCCTCCCATCCGCCTCCCTCTCCCCTCGTCCCTGACCCTCCCCATCCGCCTCCCTCTCCTGACCCATCCCCTCCTGACCCTCCCTCTCCTGACCATCCCATCCGCCTCCCTCTCCTGACCCTCCCATCCACCTCCCTCTCCTGACCCTCCCATCCCCTCCCTCTCCTGGACGCCTCCCCATCCTGACCCTCCCTCTCCTGACCCTCCCCCGTCCGCCTCCCCTCCTGACCCTCCCTCTCTGACCTCCCATCCGCCTCCCATCCTGACCCTCCTCTCCTGACCCTCCCATCCGCCTCCCTCTCCTGACCCTCCCTCTCCTGACCCTCCCATCCGCCCCTCCCATCCGCCTCCCTCTGCTCCTGACCCTCCCTCTCCTGACCCTCCCCATCCGCTCCCTCTCCTGATCCGCCTCCCTCTCCTCTCCTGACCCTCCCATCCGCCTCCCTCTCCCTGACCCTCCCTCTCCTGACCCCTCCCCATCCACCTCCCTCTCCCTGACCCTCCCATCCACTTCTCCCTCTCCTGACCCTCCCATCCGCCTCCTCTCCTGACCCTCCCATCCACTCCCTCTCTGACCCTCCCTCTCCTGACCCTCCCATCCTCCCTCTCCTGACCCTCCCCATCCGCCTCCCTCTCCTGACCCTCCCTCTCCTCAGCCCTCCCATCCGCCTCCCTCTCCTGACCCTCCCTCTCTGACCCTCCCATCCGCCTCCCTCTCCTGACCCTCCCATCCGCCTCCCTCTCCTGACCGTCCCATCCGCCTCCCCTCTCCTGACCCTCCCATCCGCCTCCCTCTCACCAGCCCTCCCATCCGCCTCCCTCTCCTGACCCTCCCATCCGCCTCCCTCTCCTGACCCTCCCTCTCCTGACCCTCCCATCCGCCTCCCTCTCCTGACCCTCCCATCCGCCTCCCTCTCCTGACCCTCCCTCCGCCTCCCCTCCTGACCCTCCCATCCGCCTCCCTCTCCTGACCCCTCCCTCTCCTGACCCTCCCATCC
>NW_027038748.1:0-3554 GCF_034236695.1 Oncorhynchus nerka
TCTATGATCTAATATCTGATTGGCTCATCCACTCTCACCTCTCTGAGAGCTCTTTCTGGTGAGGTCACCCCTTGAGGTTACCTATCTATGATCTAATATCTGATTGGCTCACCCACTCTCACCTCTCTGAGAGCTCTTTCTGAGTGAGCACCCCCTTGAGGTTACCTATCTATGATCTAATATCTGATTGGCTCACCCACTAGAGCTCTTTCTGGTGATTGGCTCACCCCTTGAGGTTACCTGATCCTCTCTGAGAGCTCTTTCTATGATCTAATCTATGATCTAATATCTGATTGGCTCACCCACTCACCTCTCTGAGAGCTCTTTCTGGTGAGGTCACCCCTTGAGGTTACCTATCTATGATCTAATATCTGATTGGCTCACCCACTCTCACCTCTCTGAGAGCTCTTTCTGGTGAGGTCACCCCTTGAGGTTACCTATCTATGATCTAATATCTGATTGGCTCATCCACTCACTCTCTGAGAGCTCTTTCTGGTGAGGTCACCCCTGAGGTTACCTATCTATGATCTAATATCTGATTGGCTCACCCACTCTCACCTCTCTGAGAGCTCTTTCTGGTGAGGTCACCCCTTGAGGTTACCTATCTATGATCTAATATCTGATTGGCTCACCCACTCTCACCTCTCTGAGAGCTCTTTCTGGTGAGGTCACCCCTTGAGGTTACCTATCTATGATCTAATATCTGATTGGCTCATCCACTCTCACCTCTCTGAGAGCTCTTTCTGGTGAGGTCACCCCTTGAGGTTACCTATCTATGATCTAATATCTGATTGGCTCACCCACTCTCACCTCTCTGAGAGCTCTTTCTGGTGAGGTCACCCTTGAGGTTACCTATCTATGATCTAATATCTGATTGGCTCACCCACTCTCACCTCTCTGAGAGCTCTTTCTGGTGAGGTCACCCCTTGAGGTTACCTATCTATGATCTAATATCTGATTGGCTCACCCACTCTCACCTCTCTGAGAGCTCTTTCTGGTGAGGTCATCCCTTGAGGTTTTCGGTAAACAGTTGTTCATATCCTGGTTAAAGTTGTGGTCTATGTCATCTGTTACAGGTTAAAGTTGTGGTCTATGTCATCTGTTACAGGTTAAAGTTGTGGTCTATGTCATCTGTTACAGGTTAAAGTTGTGGTCTATGTCATCTGTTACAGGTTAAAGTTGTGGTCTATGTCATCTGTTACAGTTTAAAGTTGTGGTCTATGTCATCTGTTACAGGTTAAAGTTGTGGTCTATGTCATCTGTTACAGGTTAAAGTTGTGGTCTATGTCATCTGTTACAGGTTAAAGTTGTGGTCTATGTCATCTGTTACAGGTTAAAGTTGTGGTCTATGTCATCTGTTACAGGTTAAAGTTGTGGTCTATGTCATCTGTTACAGGTTAAAGTTGTGGTCTATGTCATCTGTTACAGTTTAAGTCGTTTTTTCTATTGTTGCTGTTGAACAAGGGTAACAGTGTAGTGTTGCTGTTGAACAAGGGTTATAGTATAGTGTGGTGTTGAACAAGGGTTATAGTGTAGTGTTGCTGTTGAACAAGGGTTATAGTGTAGTGTAGTGTTGCTGTTGAACAAGGGTTATAGTGTAGTGTTGCTGTTGAACAAGGGTTATAGTGTAGTGTTGCTGTTGAACAAGGGTTATAGTGTAGTGTTGATGTTGAACAAGGGTTATAGTGTAGTGTAGTGTTGCTGTTGAACAAGGGTTATAGTGTAGTGTTGCTGTTGAACAAGGTTTATAGTGTAGTGTTGCTGTTGAACAAGGGTTATAGTATAGTGTGGTGTTGAACAAGGGTTATAGTGTAGTGTAGTGATGCTGTTGAACAAGGTTTATAGTGTTGCTGTTGAACAAGGGTTATAGTGTAGTGTTGCTGTTGAACAAGGGTTATAGTGTTGCTGTTGAACAAGGGTTATAGTGTAGTGTTGCTGTTGAACAAGGGTTATAGTATAGTGTGGTGTTGAACAAGGGTTATAGTGTAGTGTTGCTGTTGAACAAGGGTTATAGTGTATATGTTGAACAAGTTATAGTGTAGTGTTGAACAAGGGTTATAGTGTAGTGTTGCTGTTGAACAAGGGTTATAGTGTAGTGTTGAACAAGGGTTATAGTTGAACAAGGGTTATAGTGTAGTGTTGCTGTTGAACAAGGGTTATAGTGTAGTGTTGAACAAGGTTATAGTGTGAACAAGGGTTATAGTGTAGTGTTGATGTTGAACAAGGGTTATAGTGTTGTGTTGAACAAGTGTGTGCTGTTGAACAAGGGTTATAGTATAGTGTTGCTGTTGAACAAGGGTTATAGTGTAGTGTTGCTGTTGAACAAGGGTTATAGTGTTGCTGTTGAACAAGGGTTATAGTGTTGCTGTTGAACAAGGGTTATAGTGTTGCTGTTGAACAAGGGTTATAGTGTAGTGTTGCTGTTGAACAAGGGTTATAGTATAGTGCTGCTGTTGAACAAGGGTTATAGTGTAGTGTTGCTGTTGAACAAGGGTTATAGTGTAGTGTTGCTGTTGAACAAGAGTTATAGTGTAGTGTTGCTGTTGAACAAGGGTTATAGTATAGTAACAAGGGTTATGTTGATGTTGAACAAGGGTTATAGTGTAGTGTTGCTGTTGAACAAGGGTTATAGTGTAGTGTTGCTGTTGAACAAGGGTTATAGTATAGTGCTGTTGAACAAGGGTTATAGTGTAGTGTTGCTGTTGAACAAGGGTTATAGTGTAGTGTTGCTGTTGAACAAGGGTTATAGTGTAGTGTTGAACAAGGGTTATAGTGTAGTGTTGAACAAGGGTTATAGTGTAGTGTTGCTGTTGAACAAGGGTTATAGTGTAGTGTTGCTGTTGAACAAGGGTTATAGTGTAGTGTTGCTGTTGAACAAGGGTTATAGTGTTGCTGTTGAACAAGGGTTATAGTGTAGTGTTGCTGTTGAACAAGGGTTATAGTGTAGTGTTGCTGTTGAACAAGGGTTATAGTGTAGTGTTGATGTTGAACAAGGGTTATAGTGTAGTGTTGCTGTTGAACAAGGGTTATAGTGTAGTGTAGTGTTGCTGTTGAACAAGGGTTATAGTGTAGTGTTGCTGTTGAACAAGGGTTATAGTATAGTGTTGCTGTTGAACAAGGGTTATAGTGTAGTGTTGCTGTTGAACAAGGGTTATAGTGTAGTGTTGCTGTTGAACAAGGGTTATAGTGTAGTGTTGCTGTTGAACAAGGGTTATAGTGTAGTGTTGCTGTTGAACAAGGGTTATAGTATAGTGTTGCTGTTGAACAAGGGTTATAGTGTAGTGTTGCTGTTGAACAAGGGTTATAGTGTAGTGTTGCTGTTGAACAAGGGTTATAGTGTAGTGCTGCTGTTGAACAAGGGTTATAGTGTAGTGTTGCTGTTGAACAAGGGTTATAGTGTAGTGTTGCTGTTGAACAAGGGTTATAGTGTAGTGTTGCTGTTGAACAAGGGTTATAGTGTAGTGTTGCTGTTGAACAAGGGTTATGAGAGTATAGTGTTGCTGTTGAACAAGAGGTTATAGTGTAGTGTTGCTGTTGAACAAGGGTTATAGTGT